>NW_014333242.1:436277-610686 GCF_000341935.2 Cephus cinctus | reverse complement strand
TCCATTCATTTTCGCTGACTGCAATATCGGCTGGAACGATGATCATGACCCGCGCGGCTACGCGAAATCTGTAACATCGACAGAGGCGATGATCACGGAATCCTACTCCTGGACTCGCCGCTACGATTAGGCGCCATGCTTTTGGTATCGCCTAAAACCGGAGCGTTGTACATCTCCCCACTCATCTCTGACCATGGTGAGTAGATCACGATCTTGTATACAAAAATCTTCCCAAACGACACTGCACTGTTGTTGTCTTCTTGGATGCATTCTTGATTGCTCTCTACATAGAAGATCTCTTTAAACTACCTCCACACATCTACATAGAAGATCTCTTTAAACTGCCTCCATACATCTTCAATCTGTATAATATATACAACTGCTCACATTGTCAGCTGGTTCATTCAATGGAACATCACTAACGCCATCTACATACTACGCTTAAACATAGAAGATCTCTTTAAACTACCTCCACTCATCTTCAATCTGTATAATACATACAACGCGGAACATCACTAACGCCACCTACATACTACTCATAAAAGTTATGGCTTATGCTCGTCCACTGGACGTGTCGCCTTACTGATTCGATTGGCTAATCAAAGAAGACTCTACGCACTCTACGTCTAGAGTCCAGCATAATCTTTCCAACCCGACTTTAGGACTAGTTACTGGCACATCTCCTCATTGGAGGAGTCAGCCATAAGGAAAGGAAGGAAGGAAGGTATACAAAATCGTGAACTAAATACTCTAGTCTCCATGTTATGAATATTCTGTGGAATTCTATCTGTCAGTTTGATTTCCGTGATATTTATTAATAACCTTGTTTGATCGCATTTGAGATGTAAACAGGTATGACACACGTTTAATTGTACGACGATGCATGACAAGAAATTAATCTTGTACAATTGATTATTGACATTTTGATTTAAGGTTACGCTCAGAAAATCATGCATCCTAAAAAGTTCAGCTTACCTCCAATCGTTTTAGGTAATTAATAGTTCATTCTAGGAAAATATTGCACGCAATAATTAATTAATTAATTTCCCAATGATTTATGTATAAATTGCAGTGTCAATTCTATCATTCTGCTTGTGCGAGGAAAGTTTGTCACCATTATTGGACGGTATACAATCTTTGGAAGTCAAAGCTATAAGTAAGGATAGCGATACTGAGCTTATCAATAATACAGGAGAATCTGTAATCGAAAATGAAGAGATTGATACAACAGAACCACAAGCTGAAGGAAATCTGTCAGATGCCAATAGCACAATACCAGAAAGTGCTAGTCCAAATGTTACGAAAGTCAACTGCCTCGTAGATAAAAAATATTCATCTGTTGAGGTAAAGTTTACTTCTCCAATTCACATTTTTGCTATGAATGTATAGAAACATAAACTTGGAACCAAAAGCCATATTGAAGCATATTTCATTAGAAGACTTTACTTTAGAAGGTATCTAATATTTATATGACATTCTGCATTTCTTTTTATAGCTAGTTAATGCTACTAGATTAATGGAATTATTGATCCTGGAACCAGGCCCATCAAACAGAACAAAAAATAGCAAAGAGGGAAGACAAGTACCAGGAACTTGTGTTCTAGTATTATTTTATGCTCGATGGTGTGTCTTTAGTAGTCTTGCTGCTCCACATTTTAATGTATTACCAAATTTCTTTTCACCTTTGAAGACAGTGGCTATTGATGCTATAAAATACCCAAAGTATGTAGCCATAATAATTAATACCAATTACTCTATTTATAATGCGATGCTTAATTTTCTTATTATTTAGCTTCAACGCACAGTATGGAATCGTTGGAGTGCCTACATTAATACTTGTACACAACGGAAAACCTGTTGTTAAATTCAATGGTACGGTATACACATTGGAGGCGTTTGCAAGATTTATTTCGTACTTTACAACGTTGGAACCTAAAGGATCAATGTACCTAACATCAGCAGTTTTCAATGGTCCGGTTCCTAGCACACCATCTAACGAGACTGATTATTGTCTGGTGTTATCCTGGGCATTTATAGCTGTATGCGCACTTTATTTTACGTCGCAGAGTCGATGGTGGAGACAATTCGTAGAGTTGATACAAAATACATGGCGAGAAAGTAATGCTCAACATGAACATACTGACTAGACTGTGAAAATTATATGGGAAATATAAGTAATATCTTATAGGGCGTAAAATCTATTTTAATTATATAAAACATATGGCTGTATAAATCCTAATATTAGACGTGTTGCACTAGTTGCAATATTCCTGTATTCCCAGCTAGTAGCACCGTATCCCCTGTACGAAGAAAAATTAAATAAAGATATTTGAATCTATTTAGATGATAGCAATGGGTTTTAATTACCCGTGTGAAAAATTTGTGTAGCCTCAGTGGCTCCAACCAAACAAGGAAGTCCGTATTCCCTGGCGACTACTGCTCCGTGACTAATAAGCCCTCCAAGCTCTGTAACAACGCCACCTATTAAAGGAAAATAGGGACTCCAGCCAATGTCAGTCGATCTTGTTATTAAAATGTCTCCTGGACATATATTAGAAGCTTCTGATAAATCTGTGATAACACAGGCTCTACCAAGGACTGATCCATTGCTTATGGATGTTCCTTTAACTTTAACAGCTCCTTCATGAATCACAGGATTCGAATTAACCTAAAATTCATTTGTATAATATATTGTATTTGCATGTATTTCAACCTTTAGAATTTTTTTAAACTGTACGTACTGGTAAAGGAGTTGGAATACCAATGATTGTCTCTGGATATGACAGTTTTTCAAGTTGTGGAAACAGTCTTCTTCTTTTAATAGCTCTAAAAGAACATAAATTAATATTTAGAAGTATTTTGCTTCATGCTAAGGTTCTTACTTTCTCAATAGAACAGGATCAGGAGATCGAAGGAGTCGTCCAATTTCCTGGTGAGTCAAGAAGAATAAAATATTCCGATCAGGAATAAGACACTCTTGGGTCATCAGTTGTGAAAGTTTGCAGTAAGCTAATCTGATTTTATGCAATACGGACACCAGATGGGATTTTGTTTGTTCTCTACACATCACAATATTTCTGCAGTAAGGAATTACTTTCTTTAGAATCCACTTGGTGGCTGATTTCTTTGGACTTTTTAATTTCTCAATCGTTTCCTCAAGTGTCAGTTCTTCCGGAACGTTACCACCGCTAGGTATTTTTAAAACGGCCTATACAAAGAAGCAGAAATAAATAAACGTGGATAAAATTTTAATTTATTTGAACATTATTTTTGTAAAATACCTGCAGAGCCATTAGTGTTTTTTCTGGCTTCATACTCCAGGTCTCTATTAAAAGGTCAAATTCTTTGACACACCTATGACCATGTTTCTTGAGGAAATCCTCAAACAGGACCGAAGTGCTTGGACAATTTACTTTGAGCCAATCTCTACCGTGGGACGCATGAATGCTAATAAATTCTTCAGCTTTCCCAGAAGCCTTTATCGATTCAGCTATTTCTTTCAAAATTTTAGGCACCTGTGCGCTTATTACGTCACTAGATGTACTTAATAGTAAAGCTATATCTGAATAATGATTGTCATTTAGTTCTTCCTGCCCTTCCATCAATATCGATATGAGGAACATTTGGGAGAATACAGCGACCCCCGAAATTTCGCTATGAAACAAAGCTACCTGAAGGCCATAAAAGAAAAGAACAATGAGCAATAATATATCATGAAAGAATTTTATACATAATATACAGTAACGTCCAATTGAAGTGTAACACTTGAATTTTTTTACATTTCTGTGAAAGTATGACAGATTTCGAAAAACCAAAGACATATTTTTTAGGAAATTTCCTTCCCGTTCGAATGGTAAAGGTTTTATCCCAATCGGATACAAAATGGCCGAATGGCAGGGGTTGGAGTGAAAAAGTACATTTTGGAACTTTTTGAAAAATTCGAGATCTAATAGTTCCGAAAGGAAATTTATATTTCTAATTAAGGCACGAGGGAGAGCATCCTTCGGCATTAAAAAAAAGACCCCATTGAACCCCTGTAGGATCACTCTAGAGGGAGCTACACCCCCTTGAAGTGAAAACACTTAATTGGCCATAACTTCCGAACGCGCCGGCCAATCTGGTCCAGTTTCTGCGTGATATCATTTTTAATGATACTGCAGATTCTCACTATATTATTGTTCTCGGAGATGATCCCGTGACAGAGATCTCGAGATTTCGCAAGCCCACCCGAAGCTTCCCCACCATTTTTCATTAGGAAAGCGATGAAATAGAAGGTTCGTTTTCATCCACGTTGTAGCTGAGATTTTAGCGATTAAAACGCGCTTTTAAACATCCAAATACGAGTACGCTAAGGGGTTAAATTATCCGTTTGAAAAAACGCCTAAATTTTGCGAGTTCCGCTCGAGGCGCTCGGGGGACTACTACCCTACCACGCGCGCCAAGCAATGGACCCCCGAGCGCCTCGAGCGGAACTCGCAAAATTTAGGCGTTTTTTCAAACGGATAATTTAACCCCTTAGCGTACTCGTATTTGGATGTTTAAAAGCGCGTTTTAATCGCTAAAATCTCAGCTACAACGTGGATGAAAACGAACCTTCTATTTCATCGCTTTCCTAATGAAAAATGGTGGGGAAGCTTCGGGTGGGCTTGCGAAATCTCGAGATCTCTGTCACGGGATCATCTCCGAGAACAATAATATAGTGAGAATCTGCAGTATCATTAAAAATGATATCACGCAGAAACTGGACCAGATTTGCCGGCGCGTTCGGAAGTTATGGCCAATTAAGTGTTTTCACTTCAAGGGGGTGTAGCTCCCCCTAGAGTGATCCTACAGGGGTTCAATGGGGTCGTTTTTTTAATGTCGAAGGATGCTCTCCCTCCTGCCATAATTAGAAATATAAATTTCCTTTCGGAACTACTAGATCTCGAATTTTTCAAAAAGTTCCAAAATGCACTTTTTCACTCCAACCCCTGCCATTCGGCCATTTTGTATCCGATTGGGATAAAACCTTTACCATTCGAACGGGAAGGAAATTTCCTAAAAAATATGTCTTTGGTTTTTCGAAATCTGTCATACTTTCACAGAAATGTAAAAAAATCAAGTGTTGCACTTCAATTGGACGTTACTGTATTTACAGTACCTTTAATAGGTTTTCAAAACTATCAGTGATCTCTTGATAAAGATGAATAGCGGTGTAGAAACGATCAAAATCAATATTGAATTTTTCATGAACCTCTGCAGCCTTCTTCATCGTGGATTTCATGTGCCACATATCGCAAACTAAGCTATAAATCATATAAATTCGGTAAAAGACACTTATAGTTCCGTTTCTCTCAACAGCGTATTGATGTACTTCCGGCGTGGTTAAGATTTTTCCACATATTGCGATATCTATAGTTTTGTTAGTCGCTGTGATTGTCTTTTCCGGTCGAATCAACATTGTCTATTGAAAATTCATTCAATTATAAAACGTATTAAAAGCGCAAAATTAATAATTTATATATATTACGTACGTTCGTATAATTAAAGATACATCGCATTGCAGTAACACATACTGTAGATTCATAGTAGACATTTGGTTGACATAATGCTTTCTGTCCAACACAACCATTAAGAATTCTACAAATAGTACTTAATGACAGTGGAGAAGTAACACCTGGTAAAACTTCTCCAATATTGGCAAAACTCAGTACGTCTATGTCACTAGGAACATTACTGTCCAGCTCATGAATAATTTCAAAGTCTGACCACCCATCCAGAGTAGTAATGGGTCTTGCTTGTAACAAAAAGATTTTTCCTTCAGAAACGGCCCATTCGACATCCCTTGGTGCACCAAAAAGTGCTTCCAGTTGTAGACCTAATTTGGCAAGGCACAATGCAATCTTTTTGGAAATACAAACTTCCTTTGACTCTGTTTCCGATATATCTTCCACTTTGGTACCACTGATATCAGACATCAATATTTTTTTTGTTTTCTTTCCCAACGTAATTTCATTTATCGTTAGCTTGTCGTCCCAGGTTCGATTAACGATAATTGTATCTGGCTCTACCATGGCTGATACTACAGTCTGTAAAATATTAATTAACCTAAGTTCGATTCCAATGACGTAGTTCATTCTTTAAACTCGGTTTAACGGCACGATTAACTAAGTATTTGCATTTTGAAGGTAAACAGAGTTTACGTATTGAGGTTCGTTGGAGGAATCGGATCTTAGAGGATAGTTATAATGGCTTCAGAGTTTTCTATTTATAAGAATATATGACATACTTCACCAAGACCGTAGTTTGCTGTGATTACTATGCTTCGTGGGTCCCCAGTGGTTGGATGTTTGGTAAACATAACTCCAGCAGTCTCTGCATTCACCATAATCTGAACACAGACTCCCATACATGATTTAATTGGTAGACCGTGTTGTCTCCTGTAAATGAAATAATTATTTAAATCCAGTTGAATCAAACGAAGAGGAAAAACATATTCTGTACAATCTGTATAGATTACACTTCAGGAATGAAGTAGCAAAAGACCAGGTTTGCCTTGAGGCAGATCTCTTTATAACTATGGAGTCGCATCTTATACATTCGTTGTTGGAAACAAATATTATTTTCATAGGTGCGGAGTTTTCAAACTAAAAAATTAATTTAACACCTTTACCTGTATTCAACACTTTGAAAAGCAAAAACACTCGCCCAACATTTAGCGACGGCTTTCAAAACATTTTCACTTTCTTGAATACCCAAGAACGTGGAATTCTGTCCAGCAGCTGAAGTATCCTCGCTGTCTTCACCAACAGCACTTGATCTTACTGCGAATCTCAAAGTACGTTTAAGTTCATCCAAAATTACTGGCTGTACCATTTCTATGTCATTTACAGCCTTTCGTACAGCATCAGCTACTGATTTAATAACTGGAGTATTTTCAATTAGAGCAACAATTCTGGAATAAAAGTAATGTTATAGGAATGATTTATTAAATGTATGAAATAAATTTGATTATTACTTCTCGCAAGCATTCTTGAGGCTTTCATCTTTTTGCTGTGTGCTATTAATCTTCAGATTATCCAGAGCTTCAGAGATCTCCGGTACAGATTCCAACTGAGCTTTGAATGCAGCTACGGTGAGACAGAAACCTTGTGGCACAGAGAACTGTAAGATAAATGATAGTAAAACAAAACAATAAATAATTTTTAATTAATAAAACATACTTCTTTACTGTTGACAGTAGTTAATAAAGCTAGAGAAGATCCTTTCCCACCGACAATCATTTCACTCTGACAGATTCTCTCACTAAATCGAACAACGTAGATGTGTGGGTCCAACTTGACATTAGGGGGCAATAGATGTCGAACTCTTGGTACAGCTTGTAGAGGACAAAAGCCATTATAGGTATACCAAAGATTAGCAATTCCTACTGCTGATACTCCATTGAGTTCTATTTTTAACGGAACGATCCTTCCTTCCCAATCCCAGGGTCGACCGCCGTACAAAGTACTTCCAGTATTTAATATCCGTTCCACAACAGTTTTATACTTTTTACCTCCGGCTGAAATTATATATTGTATCATAGTAAGTAGTTCTTTTAGTATCAAATATGAAGTACCGTATAGAAATATATAAACGACCTCGAAAATTGATGGTGTATTTTGTAGGAATATTATCTCTGTCTTCGGCAAAGTCTGGTAAGTTAAAATCCATCCAATCTATTTGGTTGAACAAACCAATGGCGTTCTTAATATGACCAAATTGTAGACTGTAATCATTGTTGACTTAGGTATATTTTCTTAACATTAATAGGATAATGGTAGTTATTATAATAATCCAATACTTACTGTGTCAGACCAGTTTTGAAACTGTTTCCTCCAAAACAAAAGCTAATACCAGTTCTAGTTATTCCAAAGAAACTAACTGTCCTATGAAAACGTGCGGCCTTGTGTTTACCCCATCGTCTTTGCCGTAAGCCATGCAAATATAATTCTGTTTGGGTAGAATCTTCAAAAGTAACATGACCGACTAGAGAACCCCATTGGTCGAATCCGCCAGAGCCTACACAACTTTTATGAAAATAGACAGCTTAAAAAAAACCGTACTAACAGCTATTACAGATATTAGATAAAATCACATCATATGTATCCATTCAGGATTTTTCCACGGTTCCCTGGCGAGTGCGTCAGCTTGCAAACTAGTACTCCAGTCATCAGGCCAAAAAGAAGGTTTGGAGCCAGCAATAAATCTGAAAACATGTGTTTAATAAATCTGCAGTTACTTCAGCGATATCAAAATAATTTAACTGATCTGGTACAAGTGCTTACATGAAGTTAAATCGAATATGTTCAATTTTTCCCATATTGTCATTGACGTTACGTCGAATTCCATTCCTCATGAGACCATTGAAAGTAATTCTCCATCTTCTCCAAGACTCTAATGAAACAATCTTTAGACCAGCACAACACCATTTTTTACTTACATTATTACTAATCACAGTATCGGGATGATCTGTAAAAGAGTATCTTGCAGTTCTTATACATCGGTTAAACAATAATTATGAAAGTACTATACATACTTGGTAACTGATAAATTCGACCATCAGCTAGTATCAGTTGTAGCCACAATTCTGAAATTCTGTGTCTTCTCCTTGTCAATTTCAAGAAAAGAGAATTTCTTTTTTGATCCGTAGCATAGAACAAGAAAGAGTCTGAGCTCTGTAATTACAAATTAATGAATTGAAAAAGAAATTATAAGAAGAATAAATATTTCTTACATCCTCTTCATGAAGAACTTGAAGATCTTCTAAATTATCAGGAAGCTTCTTGTCATATATGTATTCCTTGTTCATCTTTGACAAAGCATCCTGCTTTGACTTTTTTCTAGCAATACATAAACTAGCCCACCAGCGTTTCAATGTAAAATGAAAATCTGTCAATAAATAGAACAAGAATAAATAAAAAGCAAATAAATAACAGTAAAAAAAAAAATATATAAATTATTCTAATCACCTGGTACCGAGTAGTGACTATATTCTTCAATCCATTGTCTCTTTAAGAGTTTATTCAGCCAAAGATAAAACCATATTGGGCAAACAAATAATGTAACAAGCAGTATAGCCAGCACGATCCACTCCATCTCAATAAAAGCCTAAACGTAATTTTCAATCATATACAGTGACGAGCTGTAACTACCATTTTCTTAGAAATTGCCAATCAAGGACAACTCTATCTTCGCTTAATAAACAAATATGTATTGGTTTTAGTCCATATGAATGATAATATAATATATGTTTAGTACGAATTAGCACTATTTATTTACTAAAAGTTTTAAAATCACTCACCTAACGTTACTGAATTGTACTATATAATGAAGTGAGCCATTGGTAATATCTAGACAAAAGTATTAAACTAATCTTATCATTGTACAATTTTTCTGTTTATCATTCCATTTAGGATTATAGATTACTTACCTTCAGCTGCAAGTAATCTTACAATATCGAAGTCCAATAAATTTTTTCCAATTTAAATATTGAACAAACACGTCCCAAAGATAAGATATCAAAGATAGTATTATTAGTTAAGGTATCTTCATGATAGTCGTGAAATTACTAATAGTGTATACTATCCTAGGAATGAAATCATACTAGTAAACTGAGAATGATTTTGTAATAATAATGACATACAATTCAGTGTGTTTGTGTAGTGGTTTGGTATATAACTTAGCATGTTGTGAACTATGATCTCTTGCTCTCTTAAGCTTGATATTGTACTTATATTAAGTAATGAAATAAAAAAATTGCAAAGGGGACTCTTATTAATCAATCTTAACTTATGTTATTTCACAGACTCAATGAACGATTTTTACAGCTGTTTCAACAATGTTAAATTACTTCTATTATTATATTGTACTATTATTAGATTTTTATAATTGACCCAATTTCTGTTAGATATACAATGTCATAAAATTTATAATCTGTTCACAGATAAAATGTGTTGTGGAAGGGTATCCTGCTGTGACTTTTAATACAAGAGTTCTTTATCGTACGTGTTCGCAGTACGTTTCTTTTTAGACTGCATCCTCCGAAAACCCTCTTCTACCAATACATCAGTCAATACCAAAGGAGAAAGTAAGTAAACAATTGCTAATTGCGCGATCCGTTTGAAGCAGCTTCCACGACTGTACTTCCCACCACGCTGCCATGACCCGCAAAACTCCTTAGTCCTGATTGGTGCATCTTAACTGCTTCCCATTTAAAAACTATTGCGAATTTTGACAAACAGTTTGCGAGAGGGTGCTCGGAGAACCTCCAGCCATCATCCACTTTCCGGTGTTAAGGTAATTTTGGGAGACCCTGTATATATGGATTCAAATGACGAGGTTTAGATTTAAAACCTTAATTATCCTTTGAAACCAACATATGTATATGTCAAAAAACATCGTATGTAAGAAGCATTGAATTTACACGGATTTTCACTTTGAAACCTTCAGAACGAATTGACCGTATAACTCGAGGATTTACTGGAGTATTCGTAATACCTTAAGGCGCAAAAACATCTTTGACGAATGCAATTCTAGCTATACATGCTTATTCTTCGTTTGGATAAGTAATTCTATAACGATCATTAAATAAATAACAGCGCGCATAGAGTATAAATCCTAAATTTATCTTTAACCTATTAGCGGCCACGTCTTGATTTTTCACATTGAGATCAAAGCCGTATTGTCGCTTAAAAATTTTGAAAAAACATAGCTACACGAAAAAAACAACACACCAAAACCTTATTTTCGTACCGATCGCATAAAATTTTGATAGGTAACGCCATTGATTTGGATTCATTTTCAATTTTTGAATTCTGAGCTCGAATTCGTAATCAGTGATCCCAAAGACTCCTGATGTCGTATTGAGTTTGACAATATCTCTGACACGAAGGGCTTGGGCGTTAATGGGATAAGATGCCTAAAAGACAACCTTTGTCGCATTAGATGTCTTCAAGACGATTCTTCGACAGTATGTGTTGTCTAGAATGTGCATAAAAATATTTAATCTTTCTTCTTGGAGGATGTCGTATTGCCACGAAGTTCCTCGCTTATCGGGACAGAGTCATCGGTACGACTCTTGTCTACGGGATACAACCTACCAATTTCACGAACGATTAGAACCAAGGATTTACAACTATCCTATTGATGAGTACTCACCATCTCTGGTAAAGATAAATCAGGAACACGGCATCATCACGAAAACAGGCGACCCTATGGGCCGTTGGCATTGTTATGATGAACGCAAAGATGTCGTCGATGAATGTATTAAAGGCTTTGTACATAAAAGCTCGCCAGGGTAAATGAGCGACAGACTTTAGTTTGTAATTTACAAACAGTTGCGGCAGCATGAACAGGAAGCCAAAGGCATAGACACCATTTACTAGAGAATTTATGCACCACGAGTACCAGCTACAACAGAGCATCAATATTGTTGAACCAACTTTGTTATTGACCACTAATAAAAATTGTTTTGTTCCTTTTAGTTACCTTTTGTGTGGTTGGTACAACAGGGAATAGGAAGCACCTGCTATTACTAGTGGGTACAATAAATAGCTGAGATAACGCATACTTTCTGCGTCGAATTCACGTGTCCGCGCCTCTGCTGAATTCTTCTCCGTGGGATTAAACCTAATCCTTGGAATTATACCAGGACCTTTTACGAATTCAGCCCGTAGGATCTTCTTAGACTTCCACAACTAAGATGCAAAGAGGAAACGATAGTCGTAAGCAATTTATTAAATAATTTATGTGTACGAGGATCGGTTTATTTAGTACCTCAATCACTGTTCCAACTCCTGCTGGGATGAGGACAAGTAGAGACGAACCCTCGTCCAGAAGATAAAAAAAAATTATAGCCTGACTGAAAGCTCTCCACAGAACAGTTCTCACACTGAGTCCAGCAAGATTATTCTTGCTTCTCCAAAAGCTTACATCATTCTTGAACGCCAAGAAGTCAAAGAGAAGCTGCAAGGACGTGCATTATGATTACAACTTTAAACAATCTGCATTCAGATATCACAATAATTTGTCATACGTGCATCGCTGCTATGAAGATGGTTCCAGCCAAGAGGTAAAGATTTGTATCAGCGAAGATACCTTTAACCTCGTTAACGTCCTTATCCGAGAAGCCTAAGCTCTTCAAGCCATACATAGCTGCCTCGACATGGAGCACTAATCTCAGTTTTCCCAAGGATACTGGACTGTATTTTACTTTAACGTCGATAGTACGATTTTCTGGAATAATCCGCACGAGATCCTTGTGCCTTGTTTGTAGGAAATCGTAGTTAATAATGGGCAGAAACATTCCCTCTCGAGTTACTCTGGAAATCGGTCAAATCAATAAAGATTTAACATACTATAAGTAGAGTCTATACCCGTAATCGATACACACCTTATATCCCTTGAGAGCTCAAGGGGTAGATTATTGGCAGGTAGCCGAATGTCGTCCGTCATTATTGTGAATGTAACGCGAGTCTTTAGATGGGAGACTGGCTTAACATAACTCTCTTTTCTCTTACGCTCCACTCGATCTTTTTCACCAAGTAACTTGAATACTGCCGCCTGAGGAATGGCATACTGAGTCATTTTTATTCTAGTGTACACCATGAATGGATCCTATAAAGAAAGATAATTTTTATTCGAATTGTAATAAAATTGATGTAATAAAATAGTACCTTTTGAAGATCGTTGAAAGAGTTGTTATATTTGGAAGATTTGGGAAGTACCATTATGTGCAAAAAGAGAGTACCATTTTGTTGTGTTCTTTTTGGAATTTCTAGATTGATAGGGCTTTAAATATTAAATATGTATTATACTGTCATTTATCATATAATCCTGTTGCTAAATAGAGAATTAGAAAAGGTAATCACTTACATGCTTTGTTCCTGGGAATAATCAAAATGTGACACAGAGTATACAGGAACAACTTCTTTTTGTAATGGCCGTCCCATCGTAGAAGTGAACATATGTAATTGCAAATCTGGTTTTGTACTCAAATAGGAAGTCAGACATGTTTTTCCAGATTCACAGGATGGTGGTACAAATAAGAGAGAAATAGTATAAATAGAATGTGCAATGTACCCCAAAAATATAACAGAAATGATTAAACTGATTGATGGCCACTTCATCTTTTCTCGGATGTAGTTTACCTGTAAAAGAGAATGTATATAAATATCATTCATCTACAGTATCAAGGACTCGTAGAGCTTTATACATATTTATACAAAATTATCATTGAATTCTACTTATTCCTTCTTTATTTGGATTTATCCCTATCTGTAAGAGTAACATTATTCATAAGAATATGGAATAGTTTAAAACTCTCATGTTCACTCAATTCAACCAACAACAACACACTCTTTGAAGTTCATCTAAAATTTTTTACATTTCTCCATCTTTTCTTTCTCCACCTCCACTGAATTTATTTAAAAACGAATAAAGAACAATACTGTTGTAATGACTATGGTAATCTGTATCTCTTAAAATACAATATACCGAAGAATTATATTTAAAATAAAGAAGTATCGAAAATTATAGAATTATTCTTGGCTTCCTGTCAAAGAATTGACAACTACACAAAATACAATAAACTGGCAAGGTAAAAATAATTTCACTAACCTGAATAAATAATAAAAGGATGTAATTTCTTTATAAGTTAAATATATTAATAAATTTCAGCAGGACTTATAGTCAACATGGAAGGTTGAGTTGCTTGGAGCCACGTTTATACCGGCGATAGTTAACAAGAGTGGTTGCCATGTTGGCGGACTGCGCTGGACTGCGCACGTAAGTTCAAGAATTTGAGCGAGATAGGTAACTTTTGCATAATATTTAAATAAGATTAAATATAATTGAAAGCAAAATTCTAAATCATAAATATTAATTTAGAGAAGGAAACTGTTCCTACATTAATAACTATTTATCGAAGTATTATAATTCTATTTACCTTGAACAAATAAAATAGATGAAGATGTAGAGTTGTAGACTAATGTAGTAGAACGTTTATTATTTAAGTACCGATTTTTTAAAATTTTTAACTGCTCATTCTGTTTCACAGTGCAGAACAGACATACATGAACTTACGAGTTGTGAACAATTTCTGAGATCTGGAAAAAAAGTTATAAAAAACTTAATACACACTGATTAATTGGAGGGTAAATGCAACTGTAAAAACCAGGTGGAGGTTTCTTCAGGAAAAATTTAAGAATATAACAGAAAGTAAGAAGCAAATTTATATTTTATAGTAACTCTTTGACATACTATTGTGTTTAGCAAAAGCATTAATTTCTTATTTTTATTATTGTTTTTATTAGACACCTATTGAATATACATTTTAGTTAATGTAATGAAGTATGGCTTGTTTCTTTCACTTTAAATTAAATGATTAGGTAATATGTTTATTCAATATTAAGAGGGGAAGGCATTTCCTCAGGTGCACCACGTAAAACAGCTAATATATTTTCAGCAGTCATTTTAGCCATTTTAGTTCTGGTTTCGATATTAGCACTTCCAAGATGAGGTAGGATAACTGTAAAAAAAACCTCTGTAGGAAATATTAATGATAGAATAATGATTTACTTACCACAATTACTTAGTTTAAGTAATTCACTGTCTAATGGTATAGGTTCAGGAACCATAACATCTAGACCAGCTGCCCATATAGTTTTATTTTTCAGTGCTTGAATAAGAGCATCTTGATCTACAACTTCTCCACGACTAGTATTAATAAAAACGGATGTTTTTTTCATTTTGGCAAAGGCTTCTTCATTAAATAAATTCGTAGTCTCAGGTGTGAGTGCTGTTGTCACCACAATAAAGTCACTTTGATGCAATAGTTCATTGAAAGTAACTTTCTGTCCACAAAATGCAGCAGCTTCTTTTTTTTCAGTTCTACTAGTATATATAATCTTTTTAACATCAAAACTAGCTAAGCATTCAGCTACTTTAATTCCTATTCTTCCCAGTCCTACTATACCAACAGTAGATCCTTTTAATCCTGGTCCACACATCCAGGTTGGAGACCACGCAGTCCATTCTCCTCTGTAAAAAATTATGGATTTCACTCAAATATTCTATAATAATAGATTTCAAAATACTGGACTAGTTGCTCACCTAAGCATTGCAGCATTTGCTTCGAACAATCTTCTAGATGTAGCCAAAACTAAAGCTATAGTTAATTCAGCAGTTGCATTAGTTAAAATTCCAGGAGTATATCCAACATGAATATTTCTAGCTTTAAGAGCTTTCAAATCTAAATGATTATATCCCACTGACATGGTGCCTACTACTTTTAATTGAGGTCCTGCGACTTCCAATATCTCATTATCAATTTTATCAGTCAGCAGGCAGTATACACCATCCACCCCTACTATTTTTTTCATCAATTCTTCACGGGGTATTGCAACTGGCTTATCCCATATTATTAAATCACATCTACAAGTGTAACAATATATGTAGTATGCTGCTCCAAAGCTGCATCTGTTAATTCGATACCTACTTATTTTTCAGTAGCTCAATTCCTATTTCAGGAATATGTGGAAATGTTACAAGAACCTTTGGTCGTTTTGTATTTTGTAAATCAGAAACTGTGCGGCTCAAAATTTGATTTGATTCCATTCTGAATATTTTTAAGGTTACTCCGGTTCCTGCTCTAATGACACAATTTATTCGCGATAAAAGAGCCATTATCTAAGGGGTTTTTTTTTATAATAGTCTTTAATGTATAATCTCATACCTCTAATATCACATATCAGAATTACATTAATTTTATCTATGGTTAGTATTTTCGCTGGTGTATCTTACTTTACTACTGCCGTTTAAACAGTTTTCTCAAGAGCAACTGAAACTTTTAACCTATACCAAATAGCCAAGGCAGACCACTATTTATTTATTATAGATTATCTCACAAAGTACATTTAACTGAAATTCTACCATACATTATTGGATTAGAATATTTAAATAAGATTCTGAAAATAAAAATCTCGTTGCTTTTCTCATCATTTGTAAACAAAAATTATACATTTATTAATACTATTTTTTAAAATATACTATTTCAAGTGAATAATGTAATACAAGTCACATACATAAGTTCAGTGGAACATTTATCTCCCTATTCTAGATAAAAACTACCGTTCACCCTGATTTCTTTTTGAAGCCAGGAAAGTGTTCTTCATTAACATAGTCACTGTCATAGGGCCAACACCACCAGGTACTGGAGTAATGTATCCAGCAACTTTTTTCACAGACTCAAAATCAACATCCCCAACCAGCCTGGATCCTCCAGTATTGTCTTTTATTCTATTAATACCAACATCAATAACACATGCCCCAGGTTTCACCATATCC
Organism: Cephus cinctus; assembly: GCF_000341935.2. NCBI lineage: Eukaryota > Metazoa > Arthropoda > Insecta > Hymenoptera > Cephidae > Cephus > Cephus cinctus. The sequence goes on along the minus strand of NW_014333242.1, from coordinate 594,321 downwards.
TTGGTAAGTAAACCAGGAACTCCTGCAGCCATGACAATCACATCTGCAGATTTAGTGAAATTCTTCATTTGCTCGTGTGGCGTAAATCTGTGGCAAATCGTTGTAGTCATATCCAGAGCTCCAGTTTCACCTTTACCATCTGCATGAAGCAGTAAGGCAATCGGTAGTCCAACATGCTTAGACCGACCAACAATTACAGCATTTTTACCAATGGTATCTATTTTACTTCTTAAAATTAATTCTTTGACACCCAATGCAGTAGCTGGTGCTATTCCTATTCTATCCAAAGTAAGTTTTCCCATATTTTCAATATGGAATCCATCCACATCTTTGGATGGTGCCACAGCACAACAAATTTCCTTTTCCTCAATACCTATTGGCAGTGGTAATTGAACTATGATCCCATCGACAGAATCATCATTATTCAAACACTTAATCTTCTCAATCAACTCTGTTTGACTTATATCATTTCCAAAGAAGATCGTTTCGCTTAGAATACCTGACAAAAAATTGTGATGTCTGAGAGATGAAAAAAAAGTCTATGGACAATAATACCTATGGCTGCAGCAGCTCGAACTTTATTTCCAACATAGGTTTTACTTGCTTGATCATCTCCCACTAATATTGCTATTAGTTTTGGTTGTCTCTTATCACATGCTACCCAAGCATCGACAGAAGACTTGAGTTCCCTTCGCATCTCCTCAGCAATTGCTTTTCCATTTATTATGACAGCTGTTAAGCTATAAAGTCATAATGAAATGAGGATACGAATCAATATAAATACGCATTCGATTATATTACATTCTGCTTACAGTGATTTTGAAACATGCAATTCTCTGGAAATATGCTGAGTATTTATTATTAGAGAAAGTAGCCGACGTGAGAACATCACTAAACACTTTTAGTTCCTCTTACAGATACGTTAATACTGGTACTGGTGAACACTGCAGTATTACTCGCAGTGTAGAATTACCAGTAATATTGTTTTGCTCTTGCAAGCTATCAGATACCGGTCTTCTTGGTACCGCATACGTTCATATTACCTTTACTAAGTAAAATCTATAGTGCTGTAGCACATGTAAAAGCTACAGGTAAGACACATGCGCAGGAAGGACGTTGAGCGCTACAATCGCAAATACCAAGTACATTTAAAAGTATATAATCTTACAAAATTAACCTCAAAGGAATTTTGCGTAGAGTAAATGAAATTTTGAGATATGATATTATGAAAAAATATAATTAAGACTTGAGACGACAATTTCCTCAGCCCTGAATTCAATCTTGAATTGAATTCTTTTAATGTTCAACAAAAATTTAAATGTTATAATATTTACGATAGGAAGGTAAATAGAGACATAGATATAATAATAAATCCACTAACATAAATTGTTCCTGCGGATGAAATTTTAGAATGTAGGACATGATTCTTCTTCTTTTTCTCATCGTAAGTACGAACTGTGTTACCCAGGGCCATGTTGATCGTCTTCAAGAGAGGATAATCGCGACTTGATTGTGGCTCTAAGAAATCATGTAGAGCTGCACAGTTTCCATGAAAATCATCTGTGTCCATGCTCCAGACCATAGCGCCAGCTAGACCCATTTTATTTATCACATCAACCTTTTCTCTGATACTTCTAGGATTGTCATATAGAATGACATTATTATCCTTGATTGCATAAGGAGTGCCAGTTGGATCATCCCATCCACTCCTCCAGCCTTTAGACGGATTAAGTAGTTCTTCACAGATCTATAAGACAAATTTACCGATTAGATACAATTATATATTTTTATATTTATACTTTATAAGTTCTCTTACTTCGTTATATCCCATAAAACCGTTTTCGCGAGTATATGGTCCTGGAAACCCTTTTTCTAAGGCGGGTAGACCCACAGGACTTTCATCAGGAGTATTGGGTAGCTTAGTCAAGCTAAATGTCCTGCCATACATTGGTATACCTAGAACGATTTTTTCTGAAGGTGCACCTTCTGATAAGAGATATTGTATAGCGTCTTTCTATAATAGAATATAAGAAATTGCATGAATTTCACAGGCGAATAATGTATGGAATAAGGAAGCTGAGAGTTTACCAGGTTAAGAGTATCATTGCTGGAGACAGGTGCATTAGGAAGAACTTGCTTGTCTAAAGCGGTGTGATAATCATAAGCCATCACGTGTATATAATCTAAATATTTAGATATTTCTGGAATATCATAACTTGTCTGCATACTGTTCCTATCACCACTAATAGCCGCAGTCAGCAATAGCCCATGACGCTCGAATGCATTCTTTAGTTCCTGTTAAGAAAAATATCGTGGTGAATTCTCTTTTATTAAAAAAAAAAACCAATATTTTCTTACCCTGACAAAATACGAAAAGTTTTCTTTATCCTTATCACTTCCTCCACGACGACCGGGAAATTCCCAATCTAAGTCTAGCCCATCAAAACCGTACATCCTAAAATATTGTTACAAATATAAAAAAATATTTGATTTACTACTAAATAATCATACTATTTACAAAGCACGTCGTACTGTAAATATTCTATAACATGTTTCGAAAAGATGTTTCTCTTTTCAGGCGAAGCAACAAGAGCCGAAAAATTTTCACTGCCTTCGTTCCAACCCCCTATAGCCAGGGTGACTTTCAATCCTGGATAACGTATGCGCAATGCAGTAACTTTCTTGTACGTTCCCACGTCATGGTTTTGTTTTAAATCCATCCAAGGATCTAGACTCTTGATAGTCCAGGTAGTCGCATTTAAACCAGCAAAAGTATAAATCAAGTGAGTACATAGATCAGCACGAACATCGTTCACGGTGAATTTACCCTTTGTGGGTCTATGTGTGGCCCAGGAGGCCATATAACAGACGACAACCTTGTCGGCTTGCCTCTTGGACCCATCTAAAATTCAAAATTTCCAAAATAAAGTTTCGCCTAACGAGATTCAAATGTTTTATGTTCTCATTGCGATATTGAACGTATATAAGACATGTTGCACCTTCAGTTTCCAACATTTGTCACAATATATGTATTTCTAGGTAAATGTAGATTATTCATCAAGGTCGTGTATTTTCAGTTCAACTTTATGCTAAATGTGTTACCATGAAATGCCGAGCGTTCAAAGACCCGAATTTTAAAATATTCTGCTCCCGAACTGAATATGTATACAATTATCAAGCTAAGGAGCAAGAATTTATAAAAGGAAGGAAGAAAAGTTTGTATCTACAGCCGGGGAAGCAATAATATGTTAACGCATTTATATCCTTCCTCAATATATTCTAACTGTTTTTGTACAGGTTCCAAGAGACTTTCTCTTAAGTGTTGCAATGCCATTATATGTAAGATAACAAAAGTCATATCCATATCATGTCTATGGAATAATAAATGTTGCTTTGATAGCAAAACAAATTAATAACTTACCGCGAAAAGTATGCGCTTCAGGAATGTTAAGTGTTAAAAATGGTAACAATACCACGAGAAATGCAGAAAGGATCATTGTCACGCACTGTGACAGCAGGAACGACTATGTTACGCTCGCCTTTCACTTTGAACTCCTCGAGCTCAGGGATTCAAAAGAGAAAAAGAAATGAAAGACCGGCTTTGCGGTGGAGATGGAACTTGAAACCAGTTAGTATCAGCACAGTAACGTTCAATTTAAACTTAAGTGTTGCTAATAATTGGATAAATTTCACATGAGTAACATTAATCATGACAAAGGCATGTTATTGATATTGTTAAATATTAAAAATCAACAATACTGAACAAAGGAAGTTAAATCATACAATTTTAACTGTTGTTTTTCAAGACTTCTGTTAAGGGGAGGAAGAGCAGGTAACTAACGACTAATTTGAAGATGATGCTTTGGCAAATGAGTTTGATGATTGAAATAAAATATTATTGTACCTACTTTATTATATAAAGAATACGGAGAAAGCGTACGTTTGCTTTCAAATTAACGGGAGTAGCTATATTATCCCTGCGAGTTCCTGTGGAGCTTGAAGATGGCGCTTCGGAACATGTCTGCAGCAGTCTGCAGATATTGTTAATGGAATCTGTGTGATGTATGTACGTCTGTTTTCAGGGTAAAACGCGTGGCAAAAAATTGAATTATGCCTCTGATAATTATCACAGGTATTCCCTGTAGTGGAAAGAGCACCAGGGCTCTGGAATTGAAGAAGTACTTTGAAGATAGTCGAGGGAAGAAGGTTGAGGTTATCAGTGAAATAGATGCTATAATCAAGGCTGGATATGATAGAAATACATTCTATGCTGGTCAGTCGCCTAATGATATTTAAAATTATTAAATGATGCTTATTAATATTTCGATCTTCCCATAGTCAATTCAGGAAATCACCCCAAAAGACTGTTTTATTGAACTAATATATCCTATTTCAGATTCTAAAAAAGAAAAGAGTGTACGAGCTGATGTTAAGTCTCATTCCCAACGACTTCTGAATCCTGAGGACGTTCTTATTGTAGATGGAAGTAATTATATAAAGGGTTACCGCTATGAGATTTACTGCATGTCAAAATTATACAAAACACCTCAGTGTACAGTACACTGTGACTTACCCATTGAACATGCACGCTTGTGGAATGAAAAACGACCACAGGAAGAACGATATTCCAATGAAATATTTGATGCCCTTATAAACAGGTATTAATAGAATTCAATGGTCTGTGATCATAGTATCTCAAAAGACGAATATGTCAGGTACGAAGCACCCGACAGTAGAAACAGATGGGATTCACCATTGTTTGCAGTATTACCAGAAGATGAATTAAAATTTGGGGATATCTATAGTGTACTTTATGAAGCCAAGGCACCAAAACCAAATTTAAGCACTCAGTGTGTCAGTATTTCATTTGTGTTCTTTTCATAAGATAATTAATACCATATTTCATTATTATGAAATTATCATTTGACTTACAGCCACCGTTATCATCTGCAAATTATCTCTATGAACTGGACAGGATAACACAGGAAGTTGTGAATGTAAGTTAGATCCAAGATATTTGAACTATTCTCTTAAAGATCAAGAAGAGCCTGATTGTTTTCATTTTCATTTTCATATCTGGTTAAGGCAATTTTGTCAGCAAAACGATTGGGAATCGAGAGCAACGTTAAAATACCAAATTGCCAATTAACATTGGAAAATTCTAGTGACTCCTCACAGCTAGTACGGCTGCGAAGGCAGTTTTTAACGTACAGTAAAATGCAACAGATAGAACCTAGTCAAATAGCTCTATTATTTGTACAGTATCTCAATAAAAGTTTGTAGGACAACAGGTGAGTCGCATTGAAGTACGTCTCTAACATGAAAGAAAAGAAAGAGAATTGTATATATCTTGCCGACTTGGCGTCGTTAACATTTTTTGATACAAAATTATATTAATTACAACAATATATAGTTAATCTAATATACATTCGAGATGTATGTGTTTTCATTACAAGGCAAGCCGTAGCTCAGCGAAGCCCAGTGAAGCTCTTCCTCTCAGGTAATGGACATAACAGAAATTCCCTTGAGAAATTTAATATCTCTAAAACTAATTGTTGCTTAATATTCATTTTACTTCCTATTTCTCAAGAATAATTTTTGTGCGAGTCTTCAATAAGAAGACAGTAATGTAAACAAAGATGCATCTTTAATATTTTGTGCTGTGTCACAATCGTATATGAATTCCTCGTTAACGATGGGCTTCGTAAAACTTCAGTCGGCAGGTACATCGCTTCCTATTATAATATATATATTTTTTTCTTCCCTTTGTTATTTACTGAATGATAAATAATTCCCTCCGAGTTATTTCATCGTTCTTCTTTCCTCATTGACTATTTCTTAGGAGGGATAAAAAAAGTTGGAAGTGCATGGCTAACACAGAGAGCCATCATTACAAATGGAAATAATTGTTCGCTCCTCTCATATAATTCCGTGTAACACCAGAAGTCATTGCCTATTAAAGGTTTCCATAACGAAACTTTCGCTTTGCCTCCACTGTGTGGAGCATTCTAACCAAAGATCTTATTAATTCTCCTGTTCCTGAATCGTCCCGTTACTTTCAGAATGGGACTGACTTTGTGCTGGAATACTTATATTAGAATTTGTCTGGTCGTGCGGCTCCGCTGGCCGTGTTGCTCTCTTCGGCTTCCGGCAGACGAAATAGACGCTGTTATATTCGCATTGCAACATGCTGTTGATATTTTGGGCATAGCGCGTCCTAACGTGAGTCTCCTCCTTCTAAAATATCAAAAGTCAGTATAATATATGAGCTCAATTAAATATTAAATTAAATTTTCAATAAGGAAGAGAGAAACTTGAATATCGTATAGGATTTTTTATAGAATTATAAAGTTCTTACTTCTAATTTAAAACCAAAACCCTTGATAACTTCACGCACAACTTCGTAACTAGGCTCTATCGAATCCTCCATTGGCATGTCGCTAAAATGATAAAGTAATGGTCCTAGATTTATCCAGATGCCTCCTGGTTTTAAAATTTTATAAATCGTTTCGATAAACTGTACGACATTGTTGGCACAATCTATGAAGAAGCATGTCGCGACGCAGTCCCAATGATTGTCTTCAGTGTATACCTGAGATGCATAAGGAAGAAATTGAATGGATACAGACAATCTTCAGGTTGATGCCTACTGTGTAAGATGATCGATGCAATAATTTAGGAGCGACGATAACCTCTAGGAAGTCTCCGGCTGTCATGGAAAACTGAGCATTTTCAGGAAGATCGCTGGGACTAACATCTGGGAAAAATACTGCCTGAGTCTGATGCTCGGACAATAGATTGTTCATGTACTGATGAACCCAAGGATGAACTTTATAGATGTCCCTTTCTCTGCATCTGCAAGGTACACGCTACGTCTGTACGATGCGAATGTGGACTCGGATTTCATCCGTTACGAATTTAGTTATATCGTATACAGCCAGAAAGGCTTATAGCCTCTTCAGAATCTAGTAATTGCTATAATGGGTAACGTTAATGAGACTGTTTTATTGTTGCCCAATTGTTTCGAATTCTATCACGTTGTAAATCAATTATATCACTTACTTGTTGAGTACGAAGTGGGATGCAAAGAGCATGAAGAGGGAAAATTCATTTCCTTGGCAAGTGTAACCACATCGTGCAATTTCATATGCGAGTCGTCCTAAACCTGCCCCAGGTACTAAAACTTGAACTTCTGATGGTGTACTAAAAGTTGATATTACTGATTGTTGGAGCACTCTGAAATACATGATTGTTAATGTAATATGTACCAAAAGTCCAAAGGGAACTGTCGCACAATTTCTTCTATGATTGGCTGATAACAGGCACGTCTTTCCTCAGCTCCTTTTTCGCTCCAATCGCGAACCAACTGTTTGATCGTAGCTTGGACCTTCTCTTGATCAGCCATTACAGGTCGTGTATTAAGCATCTGCAATCAGGTCCCCAAACTTTTCGTGTGCTAAGGAATATCAGAGCCATGAGGGAGTCGATGTGGACCAAGAGGTAGTCGAAGTCTTTGCTTAAAGTCTAAATTATTGACATAAGCCCTCAGGGGTGGAAGCAAAGATATATGGGGAACAATATAACATGTATAACCTTACAGTGTCTGTTTGGGCGCTGGTAGGGCTGACATTCTCAAAAATATGAGTGACATCTTTTATGATCAGCTTAATGATATCATCATTATTTTCAATACATCTTTTCACTTCTTGCAAGTGTTCCCTGTAATTGGAGAGTAGTTTCTGATGGTGTGATGGTAGAGACAACAGGTAAGTCTCCGTCTTCTTGACCCGCTGCAAGGAATGAGGCCTGTGCACAAAATAATATGAGATAAATGTCACAGACCAATTTCTAATTATTATGTTCTGGTACACAGGAAGGATTACAAATACAGTAATCAAACGCACAGAAGATTAAAAAATTGCACTGAGGATAACAATACAAATATGACTTAATGAGCAATATACTGTGAGACTTACTTGTAATATTTAAACGCCGATACAATCCTCAGGAAGTGCTTCCTCTCCTCTTCATCTTCATAGGTGTTTTGCATATTTTTCTTGGGGTATGCATTCGTCGAAGATTCCATTTTTCCGTAACACGCGGGTGTAAACTGCTTCAACCCGATTTTTCACACAATATCCCACGGCACCTCGGCTATACTTCCACTGATCACCACTGATTTCCACCGGAGTCAAGTTGATAGTATACATATATTGTATATCTATATAATTAGTAAACTATAGATATACATTCAATGTAATTCACCTCTCGCTAGACTCCGATGGAAACACAGTCCTTGATATATACCCACGTGAAGCAGCGTCCTCAATTCGCGATCGCTGCGATTTAAAACTTGCCCGAGTGAGCGACGTCACAATGTCGCAGTTTAGTCGCAGTCGTTGGCTATCATCTCATTCATATGTACTTATAAACGGATAAAAATCAGTGCAACCCATCACGAGTATTGACCAAGGGCCTTACGTCATTTGTAGACCTCGATACATAGCACTGTAATGACTTAGAATAATTAAACAGATCTGTCATCAATACACAAGGGACCTACTGTACGTTGAAAAACTAATGCATATTCCCTGGTACTCTTAGTAGGAGTTATCGATTCTGTTACACTCAAAGACCCACCCAGAGCAATCCTAATTGCGGTGGTATTTCTTTTTATATCTATAATTTCTCTAATCATCATCACAGTTAATACAATGTTTCTATCTGATGGCAGAGTGTCAGTGTCTAGTTAATTTGTCAATGAATTTCTGATTGTTCAGATTATTGGGATAATTGTGCGGATTAGCATTTATATAAATGAGAAAGGATCGAGTAATCATCTTTTTTCATACTTATTTAGTTTTTCCCGGCTTAAGACAGCTAAGGATAAGCTCCATAAGTAAGGGTGGAGAGATAGTTGCAGGTAAAATAGGTGGCGCATGGGCTGTGGCCGGGTAAAAGTTCCTACTGGGAAGGAGTTCTGGTTTTAGGCGTCCACCATTTTTAAAGGGACTGTTCAGTAGCCGATGAACCGCGCTAGTGCGAGGCTCATAGCGGGAGAGTGAGGTGAACTTGAGTGCCTGATAGGAAGAACATCATTGCCTTTGGGTATTATTTGAGAACTCGGCAAATCGCCTGAGTCTGTGACGAAAATAAGGTCTCTCAGGATGAGGGTGGCCTGAAGACGAGGACGACGCGGATTCTAACTTATACGACGTATTCGGGCCACACAGCTTAATCGAAATAGGACTATTGAGAACGAGCGAGAGCCATTGATATATAAACATGTCCAGTGCGCCGCAAATGTCTAGCGGGCTTAGCAAGCTTAAGAAAAAACACTTTCGTGTTAAGCATCAGAAAGTCAAGCTCTTTCGTGCAAACGAACCTCTTTTGAGCGTCTTCATGTGGGGTGTCAACCACACGGTGAGCGATAACAGTTAGAGATTTTATAATGTGTCAGTGCAAATGTCATTTATTCAATTTTGCCGTTGTATCTTCTTTTCTGTTTCTTTTACTGATCAGAACTTTGCCTCTGAGTGCTGTTAGATGGACTGCGATGAAAATTTCCAACTCTTTATGTTGTTGCACTGAGTACTTTGTTTAATCTTTGAATTATGTTGATGTACAGTCTGATACATATTGAACTTTATTTGAATTCTTCGTGTTACAGATAAACGAACTCAGTCACGTCAACATACCAGTGATGCTGTTACCTGATGACTTTAGGGCATACAGTAAATTAAAAGTAGACAATCACCTGTTCAATAAGTAAGTCTAGTTATAACGAGAATAGTAATATAGAGTCTGTCTTCTTGATATACATTTTGTAAAGAGAAACATGAGACATATGGCCAATTCTAAATATAACATTTAATGCCACATCTTAAACTCTATCACTGTTTTTAATAATAGAATCAAGGAAGACCTTTGCGCGATTAGTCGCGATCAGTCAGTACCAATAGATTTGGCATGATACCATCCACTCTCGATATGGTATTCGTAACAAGTAACTATGCTTCTTCTAGAGAGAACATGCCGTCTCACTTCAAAATCAAGGAATATTGTCCATTGGTCTTCAGGAATTTACGCGAGAGATTTGGAATCGATGATCAGGATTACAAGGAGTCTATGACAAGGTGAGAAAGAGAGAAATACTCCATTTGATTCTCAAAAGGGAATCGGATGGTGGCTTGGTGCCTACCGTAACATATTGCAATATCTTATCTAGTGAGAAACTCGTCGATCATTATAATTAATCCGGATTACAAGGAATAAGAAGTTGTCGCCTTTAAACTGCAGGCCTTTTTCATAATATAAGAATTCTTGCCGTTAGATGTCGGACGTTTAATCCTTCGCAAGCTAAACGGCATAAGGATTTGGCAGCGATCACTGGAAGGAGTCGTCAGTTGGTTCGACGCTCTGCTACCGTTCCTTCAATAACCTTATCCGATCCTCCTGCCGTTTCGCGAGTTCCTGTCCTTAATAAGCCACGGCGCACCTACAGTTTTAAGCCCAAGCGATTGAGGTAGACTATCTTCTTCAGACTACGACTTTGTGCGTGACGTTTGTGGCTAACGCGACCCAATTCAACCTGATCATCAAATCACTTGACCCAACTCTATCACAGGAGTCCTGCCCGGAACGGTTACCCAACTCCGTTGTTGAGATTTTTTTGTGGGGTTTTGCTATCCAATAAATCCCTCTACCATGCACGCAAGCATTTACTAACGCAATATACGTATTAAAAAATAAATACAATACTATATAATTATTATCGGCCAATACGGCTTTCACGCACCCAGGCAAATGAACGTCTCTGAAGAAACGATTTCACATAGCCTACACACTATATATTTGTCACCAGGTTACCTGGCACAAGATTAAAAGTATCCCTTAGTGTACATTGCTTGCAGAACACGTTGCTCAGTCATTATTTATCATCCAATGAGTTTAGTAAATAACTGACTAATATTTATCAACGTGATATCTCAAAAGAATCTATTCTCTATATTACAGATCTCAACCAATATTAGATGACTCCTCAGGAAAGAGTTGCGCCAAGTTTTATCAATCCTATGATAAACTATTCATCATAAAGACCTTGACTAGCGAGGAGGTGGAGAGAATGCACTCCTTTTTGAAACATTACCATCCGGTAACTATAATGATCCAATCAATTCATTATATAATTATCGCATTAGCCATTCGATTAGCATATTCTTTTTCTTGCTGAATTATTTAGTATATTGTGGAGCGACATGGAAAGACCTTGTTACCTCAATATCTGGGAATGTACCGTCTCACTGTGGATGGAGTTGAGCACTACGTAGTTGCCAGTAGAAATGTATTTTCAAATCATCTTACTACACACAAGAAGTTCGACCTCAAGGGTTCGACTGTGGACAGAGAAGCTTCAGATAAGGAAAAAGAGAAGGATCTCCCAACCTACAAAGATAATGATTTTGTCAAGGAGGGTACAAAAATCTATATCGGAGAGGAAGCCAAAGCTAAGCTTATTGAGACATTGACTGCAGACGTGGACGTTAGTATTCTTTAACAATCCTTAAACTCTTCTGAGAACAACAAAGTGATTGTTTCATGGGTTTTCAGTTTCTTACACGACTGCATCTTATGGATTATTCTCTGCTTCTTGGCTTGCACGACTGTGCAAGGGCCGAACAGGAAAACAGAGAACGTGCTGAAAGAGAAGAAGATGAAGACAACCATGATGACGAAGATGACAGTGAATCTGGAAGTGGTCTAGATACTCGTGGACCAATGGGAGAGTAAGAACAATATATTTCATATACTATTACCTTACCAAGAAGCAATAAGACATAAATAAATCTGAATAACATGGAAGCTGCAGTCGAGTGTGGGGTTGGAGCGGCGTCGGAGTGATGGCTACTCCACCAGAATCTCCACATGCAGCTTTGATGCGCGATGCCAGTCTCCAGTATGAAGATGCTATAATACCTGAACTAGACATATACGCCATACCAAGTTCAGAAGGTAAAATAACTATAAGAACTACAGTACCTCCAAGATTTCTTTAAATAAATCTAATCTACATATGCACATCGGTTTTCTCTTATCAGGTGCACCTACGAAGGAAATCTACTTCCTAGCAATTATCGATGTCTTGACGCATTACGGAGTGCGCAAGCAGGCAGCTAAAGCAGCCAAAACTGTTAAGTACGGCGCGAACGTTGACGGGATATCAACCTGCGATCCGGAACAATATGGCAAACGATTCATAGAGTTTATGAGCAAAGCGATAGAGTAGAAGTCGTGAGTATAAGAGTGTGTGTGAACGAAAGAGAGAGCGTCAAACTGAAAGAATGATAATGGGATAATGATAATCAGAAGAATGTACGAATGAGAGAGATAGAGATATTTGAAGAAAGAGTAGAAAAGAAGTGGAAGCCGCTGTCAAATCGTCCGATAATCGGCAGCGTCGCGACGTATACTCGGCTCGTGATCTTCGTTCTCTTCTATCTTATTAACCCCTGATTTCATATTCACCCCTTATCCCCTAACTCGTCTTCTACGCCGCGAGAAAAGTTGACTTAACGTTACTTCTAACAAATGCCAGGAATTCATTATTCCACCAGGGGACACGTATAGGTGGTTTTGATGCATCGACTCTATTCACTGATTGTTGATTTGACTTAGTGATTTCATGTTTTCTTTTTTCTCTCGTTTTGGCAGTCAGACGATTAAGCTGACTTGCTCGCCTGCGAATTTCTCATACGATGAGGACGACGCACATTATATATTTTTTTTCATTGATTTATACAATACGTGTATATATATTATTATTATTATTATTTATGAAAGATATTCTTAGATGATATATGTACACGAGAAGTATTCACAAGGTGCGTATGTCTGGACGTCATCTACTCGCGACGCGTAAGCTCAAGACTTTTTTATATTATGTAAGTATCACGATGTTCTCTGCACTTTCGAACAACAGCATACCGCGACAATGGAAAATACAACTATTGGCTTAATAGAATGAAAAGGAGAATACCATAAGGGTATAAAATAAATGTATCAAGTTATTAGCGGGCAGGAATATTTTTGCTGAAAGCAAAGGAGAAAGGTCGTATGTTTCCACAAACTATAAACTGTGACGAGTCGTTGCATTGCGCTTTTTTACACAATCTTTACACGCCAATGTAGGAGATTTTTGTCTGTATATCGAGGATGCGAAGGTGGAAAAGGAAATAGCGAGTGCATTGTCAAAAAAAAATTCTCAGCTAAACTCTTTTGGCACTTTCTTTTTACTGTCACTTTTTTGCGCGTACTGTTATGCTGCACCTATGGACCAGCTTGGCATGTATTTGTGCATAAATATATGGAGAGAGAAAGAGAATAGAAAGAAAGTAGTTGAGAGAGACGAGAAAAATATTTCTGTTGATAACTGATGTCCGTTTTCTTTTTCCTAACGAGACAAAGAATCACGGATTGATTTATAATCGATGAAATTCAACTGAAGAAGTATAATATAATATATAATATATGTGCAAATGTTACTGTTTAAGAGCTGACCTATGCAGACGAGGAACGAAATAAAAATAAATGTAACAATTTGTAAATTGATACTCCCGATTTATTATGACTTACCACTCCAAAGATACTTTCTGAGAATTCTTGTTTTGTCTTGAATATGGTGATAAATGTTTAAATAATAAATAAACAGCAAATTCTATTTGACTCGATGAACGTTACACGTTCATTATAAAAGATAAATTCTCATAGTATTTTTCTTATGCAAGTAGGACACGCATATCCCAGTGTTTTCAGACTCGAGGTCTTTTTGAATGCATCTGTTTAACTGGAGAAATGTTTTCTGGGCCTTCGGACTGGATACTATTTCGACCACTTCTTTTTCTGTTAACAGTGGGGGATATTTGCTTGAGACACTCCACGTCGTTGAAAACTACCTGAGCACCACCACCACTTGTAGGCAAGATGTCTCCCTGTTAACAGAAATGGCAAGGTTATTCGTTAAATATTGTAATATAACATTAGAAAAACATTTTATACGTTTTCAGATACCTTGTATAACTTAGTCTCGAGTTCACCATCGGTGTCCTGTTCCTGGGCTATTAGGCAATACTTGGAGGCACCTTCTGTGATTTCCTTGGGATCACTCAGTCGGGATACACTGCGTCTTCGGTGCATTAGAGGCTGCAATATAGTTCCTACAGGTACAAGGGCACCAGGTCGATGATCCACCCACCTGTCTGCACTTTGTGATCTTCTATGTCTTAGATTTACTACAGCAATTTTGTCCTGCCATGACGGGAGTATGTTATAATTAATATTTTTGAATTGCAGTTCTCCAGTAGCAATAGGAATATGGAGATGCATATTACCCTTCTCGACCGCGAATCTGTACCGGCAGGTGTTCTGCAACTGGCTGTATTATCAGTGTCACCCGCAGTGGAGGGCGGTGGTGGTGAATTCCTGGATAAGGCTGTTGACGGTACACTTCCGTTCTCATCCACCAAAATTTTCTTAACAAGTTTTAACTTATTCTCCTTGTCCTTCATTTTGCTCTAGAAGTAGACAAGGAACAAGATTGTTTTTTTTATCAAGCTAATAACACCTGTTATAATAGCTCAGGTAGACGGGATTTCGTTCGAGTTTACCTGAAGATATTGCTGCTCCTGACGATGCTTCATTTGAAGCTCTCTGTATATCTTGTCTGTTTCTTCTTGTATTTTGGTATTGTACTTTTGTTTCGTTCGTTGCTTCTCGATCATACGTTGATTCAGAAGCATATCTTTTTCACGAAGCTATTAAGAGGAATTTTATTAGAATATTTATTTGGGTTTTAACTTTATCGAGAACTTACTTCCCGTTGGAGACTTCTAATCGTTTCGTTTGCACCATTCAATTTCCTAAGCAGACTGTCTATCTGAGAGTCCGTCTTATACAAATGATTCTCTAAGGCTGTTATCTATGAAAACAAATAATATTGCACGCAATATTTTAATCTTTACAGGTTTATTTACTAATGAGATATTTAAATCTAACTCACCTTCTTTTTCTCTTGTGCATTGGCTGCGTTTAGAGATGCATTTTCAATTTTAAGCGCCAAAAGTTCTTGCTCAGCGGTAACCAGCATCTTTCTGAAGTCATCCTCTGGAAAAAAAAATTTTTTAAGAGAGCAATCTCACAATAAATTAAAGGGACATGGAACAAATTGTTTGAGAAATTTACGCTTTTTTTGTAAATCTGCACGCAAGATATTTCTCTTCTCTATGCGTTGTTCCAAAAAGCGCATGAGTTCAGTAATTATTTGATCATTATGTGGTCCATTGAGCTCCAGCTCTGGAAATGGTCCACCAAGACTGTAGACTAAACCTAGGTCAACATCAAGTTCAGCAGCCATCGGTTGACCCTGCTTTTCTAATCTAGCACGAGCTTCTTTGAATATCTAAACAAAATTCAAAGTAGGAATATGTAAATGTAAAAATATGTATATACTGTTCAAATAGTATAATTAATATTTCTCACCTTGTTGGCGTATCTCCGGCCAGGTGTGTAACCCAAATCTATCTTTGATGCTGAAGGCTTTGATACTTGTACTTCCTGGGTCATTTCTGCAAACTTCATTACTTGCTGTAAGAAACACAAATACATGAATGGATTATCTTCATAAGTTACAGCTTGGAGAATGGATTGTCTTAATAAATTATTTACAATCGTTTCGTCGTAATCTTCTGCTCTAGGATTAACACAGACGATCATTCTGACTTGACCTTCGCCGTCAAAGTAATTTTTGAACAAATGAGTCAATTTGGAGTCTCGATAAGGCACAATCTTATTAGTACCCTGAGATTGATTCTCTCTTAGGATCTCTAAGCAGGATCGAAGTGTCATGAGGGAATTATTAATGTTTCCTGCTTCGCGAAGACGCTGTCCTGTATTCTTTGTACGATTTGTACGTTCACTCCCAGCCAAATCAACTAGGGACAGTTGACTTATACAGACGACACGTTTATCTTGAACGACCTGCTCGCCTTGAGAGTCCAGTGGAGCCTATGGAAATGGTAAAAATGTTTTTACTTAGAATACATACGTTAGGATCGTAGAGTAAAATGTCTTACCTGAACGAGTCGTATAGTAAAGACACTATGCGATCGGCTTGATTCAGTATTCAGTGCTGTGTGAGCAACACGACGTCTTCTTTGTCCCCGATAAAACACATCGAAAGCTTCATCAGCACTTTTAACTTCAATTTCTGTTACAGCGTGGACATACATGTTTTTGTATGCATCCTCACGGACAATTTTACTCTGCAGAGGCCTGCAAAATTTTAAGAAATGAAACTATTACTCGTATACCGAAATAAAATATTCCAAAGTACTCACTTTGATCTGACATCCTCATCATCCAGGAGATCGTATACACTGTTATTATAAATTTCCACATATGTAACGAACACAGCATATACGTTGTCCTGATCTACTGAGAGAATACATGACTCGTCAGTTTCTCTAATGGGAGTATTGGTTTCTCCATCACTGTCAAGTTTACATCTACAAAGAAAATATATTAAACGAAATTATATGTTAAGACTTTATACTCGCAAGTATATAAAAGTATTACACTTTGCCATTTTTTCCATTACGTTGATTCATAAGACCAGTATGCAACTCATTTTGACGATCTAACATAGCATCTGCGTCACTTTGCACATCGAAACCATTGAGTTTGTCTGGCTTGAATACAAATTTTTTAGCCTGATAATTAGCAATGCTATTGAACAAAACGTCAAGACATCGAGGCATTATTCCACCATCCCGTGCATCTCCCATCATTGTATATGTTTTGCCACTGCCAGTGACGCCATAAGCAAACAGTAGACCATTCCTTCCCTGGATTAAATTTTCTACCAGAGGAAGAGCAACTACACGGAATACTTCTCTCTGAGAAACATCTGCAGTAAAGACCCGGCTAAATATTGTTTGTATTTCTTTTGCAGTACCATTCCGCAAGTTACTGGCTGATTCAGGAGGACTAATGTTTATAGTTGTGTCAGAAATAACTCTCATGCACGAAACATCCGTAGGATATTGCATAGGCCTCAAACGACAATAAACATGAACAGGCTCCTTCGACGCAGAATTTTGAAATCTTTGACGAGTTGCTGGTTTGCGTGTCGATCCTGGTTGCTTTCCTCTCCTGGAAACATTTATTATCCCATAAGATGCTATATTGGCGGTAGAAAGCAGATAACAAATTTTCAACTACTTCGTTCTCTTCTATTTTCCTCTTTAATAATTATTCTTTTACTAGTATAGAATTGAGCTTCTCAAAAATATTATCGTAACCATTGTTAATCTTAATATTAAGATGTTAAAAACTTACGTCGGATTCATGTTAACGCCTAACAGTAATATTCCTTGATATATAAGAATGACGATCGATCTCTGATTATATGAAGTATAATTCTTCCTCAAAGGAGCACAAAACCACAAAGCTCGTTAGGAATACATTGTATACACCCAGTCGGTTAATTTTCAAAATGTATAGTACGACACGCGTTCATTACTTGACCAATAGTTTTCATTCTGGTTGCGCCTAAGGCCTCATTTATGCTCTTCTCGTCCAATCAAACATTACTATAGTGATACATATCATCGTAACATTTTACACATATGTATGCATATAAAATAGACCCCCGTTTAGTGTGTGCTCGATAAGCGTTCGCATCTTGTCCGATTGCTCGCTTATCTTATCTGAGAGAATTTCGATTATTCCAATTACTCCTGCCTACAACCACCAACTGAGCGTATCGTATTACAAGCGCGAAATTGTGGTTGGAAGCAAGTAAGAATAATGAATTTCGATAAAAATCTGTTGAACATTAAGAACAGCTTATCTCAGTGAAGTTAGCCGGGCAATTTTACTTTTTAACTTTTTATCATACCAAATCGATTGGTGGTCGTTTGGTGGTCATTGGTGGCCTAATAAAAACATTTGGTGGTCAATCATTCTTTTATAATCAAATAATCAAAATTTGACCGTGAAGTTAGCCAAAATTTTTTTTTTTTCAATGAATTAAGTTTTTTAGGTGCTCAATCGATGCGTAATCGTTTGGTGGTAACGAATATCATAATTAAAATGTTTGGTGGTCGTTAGTTTTCATAAAAAATTAAAAAAACGATTGAGGTGTCCAGCATTGACTGGATATGCGTGTAGGAACACACATTTACGGTCGATAAAACAGATATTTCTCAACAGATTCTCCCTTCGGAAGAATTAATTAATGCAAGAACGCTAGCCGATGATTGGTAGTCTAAGTAAAACATTTGGTGGTCATCAATTAATGCACGAGGTATGAAGAGTCATACCTCCGCTGCACGGCGAGCACCAAAGGCTATGATTGGCTGAGATATGGATACAGGGGTATCGTGTCGAAACACATTTTACGTGATAAAACTTATAATTCTAAACCGATTTTGCTCGGCATGGTCCCGTTCGAAGCAAAAACACTAACCGACGATAGGTAGTCTAATTACAACATTTGGTGGTCATCAATTAATGCACAAGGTGCTCGCCGTGCAGCGGAGGTATGATTATTCATACCTCATGCATTCGAACATGGTACACTTTGGTTGTTTCATAGTATTCAGATATCGTTCGTATAACGTTATATATGTATATTTTTATTCTTGTATAGATAAGAAAATACAAAATAGATGTTTGAAGTTTTATGTTTGTGGTTTAACGTTTTTTGGCATTTACCTCGGACTGCCAACTTTTTACGTGTTCCCGTATAGTGACTATATCTTTGGCAGATGTCCTGCAACATCCTCCAATATACTTAACTCCAAGATCCAACCATTCATGAATAAATTTCTCCAGCGGATTACAATCATTTTCCTTCTTCCATCCTTCGCTAACTGAGTATTTTTCTCCACTATTTGGATAAACAACCAGGGGAACATGATTCATACCAGAATTATCGTTAATTCCCTTAATCATTGATGTGACAAGATGTGGTGCAAGACAATTAACACCAACTGCAACTAATTGATTGGGTAATGCCCTCTTGTAGCAGCTCAATGCAACTTCTTGAAAGTTGCTACCGTCAGCAATACTTTTTCCATCCTCACGACATGAAAAGGATAGCCAGGCCTTTACATTAGGAAAATCTCTTTTTAATAGATCGATCAATGCTTCAGCTTCAAGTTTGTAAGGTATTGTCTCCAGAGCAAGTAAGTCTATTCCACCCTTGATTAATGCTTCTATACGTGGTTTATGCCACTCAGCGATGAATTCAGCAGTAACATCTTGAGCATAAGATCCAGTGTATTCAGAGGCATCGTGCAAGGAGGCTCCATAGGGACCACACGAACCAATAATTTGTGGCTCTGGGTTGACTACATTGTCATTACCTTTTATCTCTTCAAGGTATGTTTTTACAGCTCTCTTAGATAGATCTACGGCACTGTATATCAATTTAAGACTCTCTTCTTTACTGATCCCCAAATGCTGTACAAAGCCACTGATAGACGCTTGATACGTGTTGGTTTGTATTATATCAGCACCAGCTCGCAAGAAATCAAGATGAGTTGCAAAGACAGCTTCAGCTTGAGTAGCAAGAAAACGTGCAGTCCACAGAGGATCACCGTCTATGTTTGGTCCAATGTGTGTAGCCAGTTGAGTAGAAAAACTACCGTCTAATATTTTTACCTCAGTCATTATGTCCAAAAGTATTATTCTCCTTTGCCTGACTTTCAATAGATTCTTTTCTTTCCAAAGTCCACCAAGGAGTGCTACAATGAGATTTAGAAATCTGTTCACTAAAGTCAGATTAGATATATTCAAAAGAGTATAAGAACAAAGGTTCCTTTTGATTCAAATAATAATTTGTAATAAGACAAAATTATGTGAAGTTTTATGAAGTTACTGCAAGATCAAATTGGATCTTACCTACAAGCATTTTTTTATAATCATTTTATTTTTTTCCCAGCATTTCTATTATTTCCTCAAGGAACAATACTACAACCATTTGAAAGTAATGCTACCAATTACTTTCCTCTTTCCTTAACTCTTACTTATTTCAGTCAATCATAAATTGTATACCTTTTGGAATGTATACGGTATTCAGCAGCACTAAATCAATTCCAATTTTTAACGAGTTTCAAAAATTTGTTAAATGTGACATCAAATATATATTTGTATGGTGCTGCCCCTTGAAGTGAAAAAATTTTGAACTACATACATATCTACTGCAAGGTATAAGCCTGTAATATGTATTGTAATTTATTCATATAAGACAAATTTCATGTTACCTTTTTGAACAAGTTACCGAACTATTTAGGTATTTTAAGGGAGTTTTGTATTGCCTATGTGAAAGAATTATGTTATATTCAATATAACTTAGATAACAAATGAGTCATGTGGTACTTGAAATTCGAATAATTCATTATATGGAATTTAATGTAAATTCCAGTAATAGAAAATATTTTTTAAATAATATCAATATTATCGTTTAATTTGTTTATATTCGCTAAAATGATTTTTATGTTGTAATTATATAATGAAAAATGCATAATAACTCGATACCAGTAGTCTCGTGTTATAATCGTACTGCAATGGCCGACTTCGCGGCTCACTTATCATTTCCCTAACTTCATGATTGTTGTGCTCGGCATTTGTTTGCGCTGAAGTTCGTCTCCAATGGAATTGTTATTGCTGGGATCGAAGATCAATTGAAATTTATCAAAAGCAGAAAAAAGACATTTGGTGTATAGTGTTCCATGCGTCACATGGAAGTCTCCTAGTAAGAATTAACGAAATGTCGACTATGAGTGATTGGATATGTTTTCAATATTTTGTAGTATATTCATGGAATGATATCTCAGGTTAGGGTTCTCACACGTAACCCGGTGATATTCCAAGTTCAGTGTCAAACACTTAGTCGTTGGAACAAGAGTGCAGAAATAGCTTAGAGAAGATAGTTCTAAGATTCGAAGGAAGTTCTACGGTGTGTTGTACTTTATTGAGAAAATCATGGGATCGCTGAGTCTCCTTTGTCCCATGTGTTGCGGGGAGAGTTTCGACAACTCACAGACATTAAAAAGTCACTTGCTAAGCATGACAAACAACTTATACTGCCCTCGTTGTTCTGAGAGATTGGACTCTGTAATGGCTCTTATTCAGCATTTAGATGGTTGTGGTCATGGTACAGAGGCTGCAATACATTTAGTTGCTGAAGTCGATCCTGAATTAGAACCAGAGCTAGAGGTAGAACAATTTGAAGCAGAGTCAGAAGTTGACGAGTCAAAGGAAGAGACAGAAGTTTTAATGGTTTGTTTAGATACTTATTACAAAAATTATTAAAATTTAGCTGGGAGTCAAACTGTACAATTATAGTTCACTGTACGTATACAATTACAATTTTGTTCCTGTTGCAGGAAGCTAGTGTTGAGCAGATTGATCAAGGATTTTTAGCAGCAGTAAACGATGGAAAAATAATGATAGTTGGTGGTTCTCGTACAATACAAGTAGATGAAAATGGTAAGTTCCAAAGTAGCATAGGTTCCATATTCTTTATTTACGTAATTTTTGTATTTGATATTATTAGGCCAAATCGAAGTAGTAGAAAAAATGGATACAGAATCAGAGGAGCTTGAGGTACCAACGTCATCCATACAAAACATGGAGAAGCTCTCTCCAATTAATGAGCCTTCTGAAGAAAAGGATACTTCTGGAGATTCACTGGCTAATCTGACATCTGCAGGCAATGGAATTAAGTCAGAGAGAAAAGATATGATGTCCATTTTACCAGACAATTCAGATCTCCTCAATGAAGAGGATGAGACTTTGATGGGCATGGACCATGTAAACGACGTCCAAGAACTGAATGATACTGGGCTTCTTGAAGTCAAGCAGGAACTTTGTGAGGTAATTAAGAGACTAAAAATATAGGTAATTTTCTTTTTATATTCTGCAATGAAGTAATCAATTTTCAAGTTTCTTAAAGCATCAGGTGATACTTCCTCATTGTTTCATAGATAGAATCCGAAGCACTCTATAGTTGCAGCAGTTGTGGAATGAGTTTCAATTCCGTCCTGGAACATATAAAGCAATACCACGATGGACAGGAAGTTGTTCTCGAAATGGCTGAACAGCAACTAGACAGTATCGCAGCTTCAGTTGAGCCAGCCGTTCTTGAAGAACCAACCGCAGTCATACCGCCTCGTCAACGGCAAACAATGAACACTCTACGCACCGAAGAATGCGTCGACAGTGAAGGAAGACTCTACACCAGAAAGGTTGTGCAGATAGAAAGATTTTGGGACCGTCCAATGAGCGGAAGTCGTTCCTCCAAAGCACCAATGATAGAGAAATTCTTCTCTAACGCTGAAGGTGTCAAGGTACAAATCATAATTACCTTCATGTTACATTTACATCAGTTTCAACCCACTGCGAGAAGACGTCTTCTGCATCCGTTAACCATTATTGGTTTTCAGGTACGCGACAAAACGGTAGCGGCAGCACCAGTAAGGATGTACCGTTGTAACCAGTGCTTGGAGCAATTTCCAAAGCTTGGGGATTTTCGCGTCCACGCGTGCCTTCGTGGTACTAATCGGTGTGATAGGTGCGATCAGGCGTTTGCAACTGCACGCGCGTTGCAGGTGCATTCAAAAGTGCACGAAGTCGACAGTAATGGTGGTCAAAGAGTCTTCCTTTGCTCTGCATGTGGTACAGAGTTTTCTTCCCATAAGAGTCTACGACTTCACTCAAGGATGCATGCGCCAGTGAGGTCGCGACATGTAGATGCTCCTGAAGGTACTCACAGTGCTACGTTTACCTGCCTAGAATGTGGTGAGTAATATAAAAGATTTTTTATTTTATAGAATAATTATCCTTGTACTGTACAATAAAGTGAAATTATTTGCGCAGGGAAAACATTGTCGGAATCTTACAGAGATGCTCACATGGCTCTACACACTGGCGATTCTGTTACTTGTAGTGTATGCAATAGAAAATTTGACTCCGCAGACAGCCTTGCTATGCATGCAGCTGTCCATTCGGATGCTAATCGTTCTCATTCGCCCACACCTCCCGCTAGAGATATTAATGCATCCCCAGTAGATGCAGCGGCGGAAGCAGCTGCTGTAGAAAGCGGTGGTGGTGATATTGATAAAGAAAAACCATATCAGTGCCAACACTGTGGCAGAAGATTTACTAGACCTCATGAGAAAGTTAAGCACGAGCGTATTCATACTGGAGAGAAACCACATGCCTGCGAAGTGAGTACTTTGCTTGAGATATTATTTTCTTTGTAAGATTTATTGATCGATGCATACCTTCATATAATTAATTCTAGGTTTGCGGCAAAACTTTTCGAGTGTCTTATTGCTTAACATTACACATGAGAACACATACTGGTGTAAGACCTTATGCTTGTCAACACTGTGGCAAACGATTCAAAGCTTCATCGGTTTACAATCATCACTTGCTCACTCATGGCGAGGAAAGAGCATATACTTGTCCGTACTGTCCCAAAACCTTCAAGACAAGAGTGCAGCTTGCGGGGCACAAGAACAGTCATACAAAACCTTTCCGATGCACAGAATGCTCTAGACCTTTTGCATCGTTATATGCAGCCCGTGCTCATATTCAGACTCACAAGAAAGACAATAACCTCAAGTTTAGTTGTTACATCTGTGGTGCATCCTATGGTCGTGCCTTTGCATTGAAGGATCATCTGAAGCAACATGGTCAGGATGTTCTTACACCGCCAGAACCCGCTCGCGAGGAGGAAGTTCGTGAGGTTGATGATTATTTACTTGCGGAGGAAGAGGCTGAGGACGAACTTGTTATACCTTCGCCTCTCCCGGGTGCACAGTCATCTGATGTCGAAGAGTCAGATTGAGGTTAACCTAGTCAATTCTACACAACAAATGTTTTCATCGTGAAACGAATGATTGCAATTAGTGATCATTCAAAGACATATTTCTCAATGAGAAGTTCTTTAACTTTTGAAAGTTCCACCAGCCGTTTCTGTGGACTTGTCGAGTAATTTTGCATCCGTCGATGATTGTATTCTTTTATTCTACATATTTTAGTTTTCACCTGTTCTTCTTATTTAATGAAAATTGAGATTCGTTATGGTTTTAGCCAGTGAGTTTTACGTCTTGTTGTTCTTTAACGGGAAAAGATGACTTTTCCTTTTCTTTTGTAATTGAATTATGCAATGTTGAAGCGAGTAATTTACTCATAGCTTTTCTTTTTAACGTGACTGCTGGTTAATGCGAATTATTTTTATATGAACATTCATGCAATTTTGCCATTAGTCGAAATACATCGTAAAACATGAATTTCATTGTGTCGTTGCGATAATTCAAAATGCCCTTAAGTTGCAATAATCAGAAGCTTATTGGATAACTGAACAGGAATTGAGGATGATCTCGTACGGACTCGTATTTTAAAGGAATTTTTCAATCGGGAATTACAAGCACATAAACCTACTCCTCTGATGTCTTCAGATTCGATATAAAGAAAATGTCGAGAAACATCCAGAAATTTGTTGACTTTCTATTTCAAAGTCGCAAGGTATTAAGTTTTATACTAAGGCATTCAAATGTCTTCATGTTATAAATTAATACCGAATTACTTTCCACTATTATGCAATACTGTCGATCGAGAACAAATCGTTTATTGTTTCATTGACGTTTATTGTATTGTGAATTTTTAACTAATTCAATATTTTCTTACTTAATTCTAAACAATTTGAAGCAACTTCAACTTTGTTGCTTCATCGATGAAAAATAAAAAGCCGGTACAAGATTTATATAATTTGAAATTTGCTATTCGAAAAAGAAAGGGAATGAGTATCTTCTTTTAATGAAGAAAAAAATAAAATGTACTAGCAGGATAGATATATACAGATAGATATGAAACAATAATTAATTGATTTTGCTCGATGATCATTAACGAGGATAAAATAAATTTAAAAAATGTTCTACATCTAGGAATACCTAGAGGTTGACTGATTAGACATTAATTTGTTCAGTACAAAGAGAAAAGAATTAAAACCGCTGACTAGTGCAATACTAGAAGAGTAACAGCCATTTATTTCTTTAGAAATATTGCTCGTACCTTCTAGTAATGGTTGTATCGATTTCTGAGTGTCTTGAGGTTGAGAGTGCCTAGACGGGAGTGAAGATAATGTAGAAGAAATGATAAAGAGCTAATGGGATTGTAAAAGAAAAAAAAGAGGAAAAGATATTGTTCTCCCTTAGATGGAAGAAAATGAAAACATAAAATTCTATTGTCTGTCGTTAAAAACAGGAAAACATGTTGACAAGTAGCTTGATACTGTTTTGTATCAATTATACAAATACATTAATTAAATGTATTGCGTTCATTCTGCCAAATAAAATACTTTAGTACCTCGAGTCAAACATTTTATTTACGGGATTCTCTTGTAGCCTTTTTACTATAGTAAATAAAGACACATCTAATATCGCTTAAAATCAATCACCATGCGGGAAAATATCTAATGGAAAAAACCCCCTTGTATTAAAATTCACTTTATATTAAACCTTTATAATTCACATTTCGTAACAGAGTAATATTTTTTCCCTAGGAAATAGGTCGTGACGTCATTGAACGGCTATTAATACATTGACTATTTCAATATCAGTGAATACATATGTATCCATAAGAATGCCTGGAGGTGATATTTTGACAAAAAGGCGCTTGTTTTCTTCATTTCAAATTAATTACATGTAACTACATATACAACAAAAGTATAAGCTGATACAGAACTGCACCGTATAACTTCGACCGTACCAAATAGGTCTGTGGTCTGCCGATAACTTCTAAACGCGAGAATAATACTTTTTTGTTTCACGATCTGTTTGGTCATAAAATACTACGTTATACATCCTCCAGTATTTTATAATATTAGCTCTGTCTCTTCTAAATCGTAATAGTTCTATCATCATGCATCAATTCTCATACATGCTTTGATGTGATTTCATTTTACAATAGTATCGGAATACCCAATGTTCAGATTCAAATTTCAATTAAGCTATAACAAACGCCACTGTACCATGAAAATTATTTATAGCACTTATCTTGCAATGTCACTCGGTGAATTATTGCAAAATGTAAACGCGTGATGTGACACTATTGCCAAGTCAGTGGTTCCGACGTAACGTCCGTGTAATTATTTGTTTGTCACTTATTTTTAAGTACGCCTATTCATAAAACTCGTTTGTAGTTACGAATGCATTCGAACGTCGGAGAACAATCCATACTTCGTTTATTTTTTTATTTTTTTTTTTTCAAAAAGAAACCATATATTATACAAAAAAGACAGATAAGTTTCCCTTTATGAAACCTAAACGTCTCAGACGTGTTTACTATTTATTTAAATATGTCCGTGCCCTATAGATCTCGAACTTAACGCATTGAAACTTTCAAAAGCACTTGTTCAGAATTACATCCACTTACAGCCATCGATGTCAATAAGTATTAATAAGTACGCATTAGGACTCATCCTTCATTAGTCCGTTGCTTATTATTGTATAATATTTACATTGATCCATCATCCCTGCTTTCCCTAAACTCGTTTGGGTGTTCTTTTTTTTTAAATTCCCTACGTTGCGCGTGCCCTTTGTGTTTAAACTTTTTTACCTCAGTGAACGCGCCTTGTTATAACTTTATTTCTCTTTTTCTTACTAAATTAATAACCTTAATTAATCATAAATTTAATATTTTAATATATCACGCGTGCCCTTGGCTCGAAAGCTTCTTTATTGCAGTATAATTGCAGGCCGTCTTGAATTCTATCAAGGAACGTTACAGCGCTCATTAGATTTTGTAGAGGGCAACAAAAAAGTTCTTTTCAAGAAATGCCCCACACATAAAACAATCTCAGGTTTGATTCAAACAATTATTTAAAAAAAAAATTCCAAGAGATAGAAAGTCTTTCTAATCGCTAATCCATCATTTCAAATTCGTATCATTTTCTAAATTCATTTTTATACACTTGACTGTTATACACTTCTCTAAGTGCGTCTACCGAGCTGCAGTACGGTCTCGTTGAACTGCACTCTCGATACGCTACTTTTGTTTCTCTCTAGGAACATACACGCAACGTATAATGTGCATACACACACAACACTCGTACAAGAGCACACACGCGCACCGCAGTTTTGGAAATAAGCGACAAAAACAAGAACCTCAAAGGCACTTTGAACGAAAAGTAACTAAAAAAGACATGGACGGCCGCTAATGTGCTTATATAATTTACATATGTATATCGTGTCATTTCAAATAGATACTGTCTTCATTTTCTGTTACTATTTTTCACACAAGACTTCACAAACGATACCGCACTGTAAATTCTAGGTAATCTTACATGCATAACACACACCATATACCAAGCATGCACACGGAAGTGATACACTTTCACTATACACACGTCGATATATCGTTTCCTTCGCGAATGGGCAACACGCTGTCGCAACGCCCTGTTGGAAAATATTTCTAAAATATTTTGTCTAATGGGACAAATATTAATCAGATACGTCACTAAGGGCTGTTCCTTACATGCTAAAGCGAAGGAATCTCTATGGCTGCAACTATAAACCACTCTACTTGACGCCACCATTTTGTATTACTTGTTTGTAACTTATAAAATGAAGCTCCCGCTAAAAGTGCCCCTTCTTGGATCCTGTGGTGGTAACTAGCGAGTTTTTAAATATCTTCCATATTCGGTTTTATGACAATAACCATACGAATTGTAATGCACTCCAAGAAGATGGTATTTATGTACAACGAGAGACGCTACGACAGAGGACATACTTTTACTTTTCCCTTTGGGACCTAGAGAATTCTTTGTTTCTGTTATCTACCCACTTTTTCCTCTTGTAAACGTCATAGTCGAGCGCTCGCGTACGAGAGCCTATCCCGTAATTCTTCTATCTAATTTACCTACCTAGAAAGTCCAAACGCTCCATTATCTGACTTTTTGTTACTTTCTCACTGTAATCTTGACAAAGACCAGCTACCATGTTGCTCCGAAGAGAACAATCGAAAAACTTCCTAGTCTTGATTGATTCTAGAGGCTTGCATTCTAGAATACTGACTTCGGTATCTTCCACGGGGCAGGATTTTTGTTTGTCACACTCAATTAATGCCCATCCATCAGGACATTCCATATGGTGCTCGGTCAGAGGCACTTGCCAGGATTCTGGGAACACCATTGCGGCCATACAGCTTCCGTCTTGAGTCCTCTTGCCAAGAGAAGCTCCACGTGCGCCGCCAGACGCGTGTAGACGTTCTCCTCTGTGGAGTAACCGTTGGTCGGCAGATCACTCCTGGCGAAGGTAAAAAAATATAAATATTAACAGTGTCACGGTGCTAATATATTGTAGTAAACATTTTGACAATGCTCACCATAACCTCTCAGCAAAAGCTGACGCCCTGGGCCATAGTCGAGGTCCCAAAGAAGCTTGACCGGTTTGCTCGTTCCAAATGGCAGCCTCACCACCAAGGACAAGGCTTATTTGTTGCTGGGCATACACCTGCCATGGCCTGTGATTGTACACTGTTTGCCAAGTACGATACTCCCCGCAGGCAGCTTCACCGGTTTCTCGCCATTTACCAAACCCACAGTCAAGGTACCAGGCATCTACGTGGGATAGGATCACCCTAAAGCCATCCTCAAGGAGATCTGGTGTCTCTGGCCAGTTGCTGCCACCCCAGCTTTGTACCACAAATGTTTTTGGATCGAAGTATGTGTTAATATATGGCCTCTTTGTGAGTGGTGAACTCCAGAGTATTACTGCCTTGGGTGTCTCATCACGATTTGCCTTGATCAGCCTTCGATAAAGTTTATTTTCAAATTCTGCCCAAAGGACATGATGATCTGATATATTCTGGGCTTGCATAGCTGCTGTTATGTTACTGTACTGTGCCCAACAATCCATATTAACCTCATCGCCACCTAAATGAATGATATCTCGGACCTCTGTCAGATCCAGAAGCTCTCTGTAGAGACCTTCCAAGATTCTGTAGGAATGCTCATTGATGGGATTCAGTTGACCACAATTAGGTTCACCACAATAAGATGACCATGGTTGTTGGTCCACGCACAAGGCTAGTTCTCCATATCCATGTTCTGCACCTGGAACCAGAACGGTGTAAAGTATAAGACCTATGACGTTTCCAAATAAATAATTAAAAATCATAAATCTTTCAACTTACCCCATTGCCATCCAGCACCTGCATGAGCAGGAGAATCAATTTCTATTAGTACCCTTACACCCCGCACCCTGGAGTACTCTACAAACTCTTTCACGTCTTCGGATGTGTAAACCTGATCCCCACTGTAGGCACCCCACCGTGCCATTTCCGGAAACTGAACGGAGTCAAAAGGAAAACTTTGGGAGTCTGTCAGATGCCAATGAAATGTATTGAGTTTGGACGCAGCCATCCCATCGACGACTCTCTTCAGCTCTTCTATAGGAAAAAATTGTCGTCCAGTGTCCACAACTAAACCACGATAGGCAAACATAGGCTTGTCCTCGATGATAGCTTGTGAAATCACACGCAGTGCACCCTGACGTCCTGCAGTCTCGTCCCACCAGATCATCTGGCTCAGGGTTTCCAAGCCATGACGAACTCCATAGAAACTCTTTGCAGTTATCCTGGCCTCTAGAAGCTTCCCCTTTGGTAAAACCTCAAGTTTATAAGACTCGTCCGTCTCCAGAGTAAGTTTTGCGCCACCCTGGGTACCGGGTGCACTGAGATAGATGACAAAATTGTCCACGCCTGCTCTGCCTTTAGAATTTGGCACCTTGATGAGACTTTTAATGTTATCTGAAACGATCAATTGAAATCTGTTGGTTATTCGTGGTTTATTGATTAGATTTTTCTTTTATAATAGCAAGATAAAGTGTCCCCTTGGGCAGAACATTATAGTGGAGAATTATTCTTACTTAGGAAAATGACTTTGGCGTGCTCTAAAAGATTTTTTACACTCTGATCACTCGTGTTTACTGTTATCATGGCGACTTGTTGAAGATGAAAGACGGTGCTGTCATCTCCAAGGATAATGTTTCCGGTTGGTCTTGGCCAGATCAAACGGGTACTTCCGCCACAGAGGGCTGTACAGGTAGCTAAGGATATCCTGGAAGACCTAACTGCTCTCCTCTCGCATCGTCCTGCTACGCAAGCCCAAGACCAGGGGCTTTGGAAGGTTCTGTATTGTATAAGAGAAAAAAATTAATTAATGATCGTATATAGAATTTTTTTAGTAAAGCAAGTTTTTATTTTGAAAAAGCATCAAGAATTGGGAATATTCGACGTCGTTACTAGGGTCATTTAAATATTCTACCAAATTGCTAGGTTAGGTTTAAATGGTACTAATTAATTGTGATAAGAGTAAAGAAATCGATATTAGATTAAGTTTTACGCGTGGTCAATAATAATTAGTGACAATAATGATAACGTGCAAGTTATTATAAATTACTGTAATTATGGACGCAGAGATCTGACGTTCTTGTAGATCACCTTGCATTTTGGTCTTTTGGAAAGTTACTTTCGACAAGTTATATTTTTTTCCAAAACGAAAGCCAAAAATTATAGTAGGGAGGATTTGTGAATGAAAAAATATATATATGTATATGCATATGTATACATCATTCAGTTGAGAAGTAACAAAATTATACGAAAAAAGATAAATAATGAAATTAAGAAAAAAAAGTTTCAAAATTATTACCAAATTCATGCGCTCTACGAATTCATATCGGAGCACGTGAACATTTTTGAAAATCTGAAAATACAGTCAAGAGTCGCATCGGGTCGTCAAAAACCTGCTTTGGCTATCTACATATAGAGTATTTTTTTTCTTTTCTAAAATTCATATCAACCATTTACGAACAAGAATACATATAAAAGATACAGAATACGGGGATACGATAAAACGTATAAAAAAATTCGAAGCTCTAAGAAACGTCATTGGTCTTAAAGTGTTTTTATAAGAAATGAAAACCTATAAATGTTTTTTTTGGGTTTTTCAATTTTTAACCATTTACCTAGAATCGTTCAAGAATTCGTAAAGCTGAACGCCAGGAATCTCGGCGCTTCGATTATCGCCCAAGAAGGTGACCAAGTGCTGACGTAATTCCTTGAAACTGGTCGAGGAGGTTATGGTTGTATAGCGTGAACGGGACGATCACGTGGTGAATTGACGACGAGGAAAAGAATAATATCAATCGAGTATACGAAAGATATTGAGAATTAAGAAAATTAATAGAAAATTTAATCATTGCATGAGATGAAGTTGCACGTGCTGTACACTTAATTATTGAACATGAAAAATAACTTGCAAGTTGTCTTAACAGTACATTGTTAGGAAAAGACCATAAATTATTCACAAAGCGTATCACGTATTATTAGCTAAAATCAATCCGCATATTAATTCTCTATGTATAAATAATTTGTACCCCTTGAAATTCTCTCATCAACAAAAAAATCATCCCTTATCATCACTATTGCCTCTTGTGGAAACATTCAATACGATTAACACAAGCCTGAATAATTTTCAGCATGAAATTGAAAAAAAAAATTAAACAAAAATAAAACCTATAAAAATCGTCTAATGTTACCAAACTGTCCTCGTATGCATGCAGTTGCAAATTTATAAAATTTGTAATAAATAAAAAGACAAAAAACATTATCTCATGCTAGACGACTACAAAAATCTAGTTTCCTCAGTCTAACCAAATATTAGAAAAATTAGTCAAATTATAATTTCATACAATTCTTTCCCCTTCTTCGTATGCATTACCAACCATACCAGCCGAGTAACAGAATTGTTAATGTATCGTAACGATACCCTATGGCGACTGACCTTCGTGCAGTAAATGGCTGCAAGGAGACTAGAGTCGGTGCATGGGCGTACATTGCTATCAGGAGGACCCCAGTTATTAGTACGAGAAAGACGAGGACTCGCCTCATCTTTCCGCTAGGGACGCCACCTGCCATTCTCGCGATCCTGTAATGATAATTAAACACAATAAATTACCAATTAAATAATTGTACAACTCTAGGTATTATTATTATTATCGGCATTACAGTCAAACTCGCGTATCCTTAATGTTATACTTCGAATAATCTGACGCGTTATCCACATGGTGATTTAACGTGATTTTACGTGGGTGAACGCCGATCGCGTATCTACATTATATACATATAAATAATACAGTAGGGTATGATGTACGTATACATTATCAGTATAAATATACAGTACCATACATAGATCATTGATATTCGTCTACCTATGAATGACGTAGATAAGTAAATCGTAGCTTGTGACGATAACCTATAAAGCGTCTACCGCATAATGGGTATATTAGAAATACGTGTGTATTACATGGTCGGGATAGTAGAGAGAAACATATGTACCATATAGCATGTGTAGAATATGTCAGTATCGATCCCAGGTGAATTACGATTTTTTTTCTGAATGATTGACCTTTACAGAAAAAGGTCACGGGGTATTTCGTTGGGACTAGGACGTTTGTATAACTTTTCTTTTATCTTCGAGATTCTTTTCTCTTAGTTATCTCAGTTTCATTTATAAATCGCCCTCTTTGCTTTGCCTACTCGGTTTATTTGAGATTAGAAAGTTTTCAGTATTAATCTACTGATTCGTATTTCGTTTGTAAGAGTGCCGAGGGGGATCGATCGAAGGATTTTAGCGAGCACTCGAGGCGACTTCCGGTTTGTAGAAAAAATACATTGAGTCGTCGACATTTTGGTGGATGACTGATGAAGTGGAAGGATCGGTCATTAAAGACGAGCATATTTTCATTTAAATGTGAAAATTTTAATCTTCTCTTTTTAAATTTGAAATGATATAATTTGAAATTATAATTGATTTTTCGATGTTTTCTTTATATCTGCTCGTGTGATTGCTCAAATTTGGTCTGATATATGTATGTAGCTTTTTTTACTGGCTTTTTCTTTTTATTAACCGCCGCCCCATTAACACAGCTCATTTTCAGCACTGCTATTCTTGGATACGTCACTCGTGTTCCAGGCCGATCCCAAGTATCGAACGTAACGATACCAAAGTCTCCGACCAGGTTTACACAGGACAAACAAGAAAGCTCAACACACTGTGTAACCTGATTCCACGTGGAAGCCAATCGGAGATGAGCTTTAGTTGGTATCGACCAATCGGAAAGACTCGGTGGTGGATAGTTACTGTTAAGAGCTTCAGAATACACTGATATCGTTATCCTCGAACTATAGGGTTGGAGCCTTGGGGGTGTGCCGTGATGAACATGCGATTTTAGGCCACGTCCACAATGGTATTAAAAATATTTCTTTTTCGTTTTCTGCAATAAAGATTTAAATCTCTTGAATCAATGGAAAAGAGTGGACCATGTTTTTTTTCTTTAATTTTCCAACTTCTTTTTTACTATGACAAAATTGTAAATAAGAGAGACATCGATAATCAGAAAGACAATAAGTGTGTACTTTATACTAATGGTAATTGTAGTTTAGTATAAATATAGATCTAGTCACCTTGCCACAAGCGAATTTAATGACAAGACTGTATCTTGTCGTAAGAATTATAAGGTCACGTTTGCACTGAAAAAAAAAACTACACGTGTTTTTAAGACTTATCGTAAATCAAATAAAAGATTATTTAATGAATTGTAGAATCGCCTTTTGAATAGCTAAGTATTTATTGTGATTATTGTATTAAATAACGAATTTCGATAAAAACGGAATCTACTGTACCGAGGTATTTTTTTAAATCCTTTAAACCACCGGATGAAACTGCACTAACGCATATAATGGTGAATGATGTAAAACCAGCCAGTTATTATCGGATACAGCAAGCAAACTACGAACTGAAACGATTGCTGGTTAAAAACCGTATGTGAAGTCAGCATAGACAACAAAGGGAGACAAAAGTGTCAAGTGCCACGAGTAACATTGTCCCCTGTCACTCCCAAAGGATATTACACATCGCGTGACTTAGGGTTGGTTTCTAATTTCGTGACGGATAAAAAAAATTACTGCTAATTGGGTTAGGTGTTGCTGGGAGAGAGGGAATTGCGACTTTTTATTAAAAAAAACAACAACATTGATTCAACGGATTTATCTGGATATAAAGAATTAGAGGGTGTGCGATATAAAAATAAGGAACGGATTAAAACAGTCCAGTTCCGTTTAATTCCTGATGTTTCCCAGTGACATTTGTCTATTGCGTCATGAAGTACAATAATCGTTCATACACCATATAGTAAAGTATACAGTACTTTGAGTGCCTTATGGTACTGTAATAATTTATAAAAAACCAAAGCGGAACAAACTTGATTATTGGACGACATTCAGGATGCAGGAGTAATCAGTTTTGTAATTGTAGAGGGGGTAAAATAGTGATGACGCAAGTCCTAACTGTCGCTCTAGGACTTATACAGTCAGTCTCGTATAGTCCTATGGTAATGCAGTTTCATAATTTTTAGTCCTTAGAATCTAACGTTGCGATTCAACGCCTCTCGGTCTTTCAGTATCTAAATCTGCTAATAGAAATTAGAATTGAAGAAATAATATAAATAATAGGACTACGTCGAACGTATATTAAATCCTGTGCAGCTGAAGCTTCCACGAGTCTGCCGTAAGGGCGCAGTGTTAGCCAACAGAGTAACCAGGCAACGAAGCGCAGAATGACCATCACACACAGTGTCGTACGAGTCAGTGGGCTGACTAGACACTGATCCTTTCCACTTGGCGCTTTCAGTCAGACAGAGTAGTAAGTACGGGAGTTCGGGAGGATCGCGCGTTCGAAAAGCGCGCCTCGAGAAGCCAGTAACGATAGATATAAAAGAAAAGCTTGAGTGACAGTGAAAAAAATTGTGAAAAATTTCGGAGTGAATTTTCTAGTCTTTCGAATGAAACGATTGATTCGATGTGATATTATGTAAGGATGAGTAATATTGTAAATAAAAAAATCGTGCAATCTACCTTATCGACAGGACACTCGGTCGCATTTTGAATGGTAACTTTCTTGAAAATACCATGTGACACTCTTGTGGACTAAATTTGAAGATTGTTTCACGGGCCCGTACAGGGCAATCGCGACTATATCCAACGAAGACACTGAAGCTACAGGGAGATATATACGTGAATATAGTAAACTGGTTCGTGATTCTCGGCACGACGTTACCTTCGCCCAGGAGGGTTGGAAACTCAGTGCGGGACACGTGTACCAATCGGAACTATCGTGATACCGGCGAATTACACATACTAGAACGTAATAGTATTGTTCTCAAGGATGTACTTTGTAGTACTCGTAACAGTTTTCTTCAAGTTCATGATATTGCAAATTCATCGTGTATGATTTACATAGAACGACAGGAATATTTACTCAAGATATATTGGCAAGAGAGAAATTTAAAATTTCCGCCAATTTTTCGTTATTTTCTGACTGATTTTAATGTACTCTAATTGTCAATATTTTTATGCTAGTTAAAAGTAAAATGATATGGATTATTTTTAATATATTTTTTGCGATATAAAAAGTTCTCAAAACTTTCTTAGTGTCAGATCTTCTTAAAATAAACTGGTCTCTCAGTAGGTTGATGGGATGCAATTGCCTTGAATGAACGGCACGAGATACTAGGGATCCGCCATGCACCATTTACAATTCACAATGTAATCTAAAATAGAGGTAGTATTTGATAACTTCAAATGAATATTCCAAGGTAGACACGAATGTTAGGGTCTCTTACTGAAAACGTTACTAGACAAGATTTATGGATAGTACTATTATTGTCGTCTTTACTTTAATATGTTGTTTGAATATTCCCGTCAATTAAATATACCTGAGACTTAAATTTGAATACATGGACTCACCTGTCAATTTTGACGATTTTGCGAACAGCCTCATTCAAAATAATTCGTTCGTGCGAGACCTGTGACAAAGAGAAAAGAAGAATATATTAAGCTGATTGGTCAAAAATACAAAAAAGAAATATATGCTTGAAAATTCATTCGTTTGTAGTGAAAGAAGACAGCAAGGGACAAAGGAGTCGTGAGGCACAGGTGCTGGCAACATAGAAAGTAAAAGAGAAAGGAGACAACAAAGCCTGAAGAAGAAAAAAACCATCACTAATTGTCGAGTGAAGTGCTGGAAACGCAACAGTGATATAAATTCAAAGGACAATGTAAATCGTGTACAAAGGATATTTTGATCGGATAATAAAAACGATACAGCAACAACGACAAAGAACTATGGTAAAAGTAAAAAAAATAAATTGAAAGATTTAAAACTGTCGCTTTAAAGAAATGACATACAAAATAATATATAATATAAATAAAATAAAGAGGAACTTGAAAAATCGTTGAAAGCACAGTGTAAAATAGAAAAACTTTTCTATCTTGTCCAATGTCGTCATCGGGTTTGAAATTACCGTTAAATAGCGGCCATGTTGAAAACATGGCGGCACGATGCGCGCGCATCTTGATTATACACGTTTTACATAGAAGCCTAAGAGACCTCGTAAAATTCGAGGCCTAAAATGTCAATGAAACGATTGGCGGTACTTGCTGCGTTGCAAACGCCACAGTACTCGCATAACAATAATAGTTTAACCGGTGGCAGTTACGCTATTCAGGAATCCAACATGTCCAACAGCGACGGTGGCGCCGGGAGAGCGGGCCGTTACGAAACTGATTTACACGGCAATGTCAACATACTTCTTGGTGGGTGAGTAACATCTATCTATAAATAATCTTTCCATAAAATAAACGCTATGATAAGTTTTCGATGTATCTAGGTGATTGGATCGAAATTGGAACAAAAGATCAATAAACAAATAGCACACGAGTTTTGTACAAATATTTATTATTTTTAATACGTAGACTTTTTCTAAACAGTCTATCAGGTCAAATTATATCATTTTCAACTGACAAATTTTTCTGTCATTAAATACGTCATATGTACACAGATAGGACACCAGTTGCATAAACTCATAACTACGGTTAAACAAATGCTGCCAATTAAAACTGTTATAAATAAATAGGTTCTCTCAATTCGCACCTAATGGAAAGTTGGGTATAATAAACATCTATCAAATTTTGGTCAAGGACAAGAATTGCCAGATGCGAGAAACGAAAGAACCCCCTAGGTTTTAACAGCTAAACTGTTAGGGGTCAAAATGGACCTTGACCTAGGCGTTCA
Organism: Cephus cinctus; assembly: GCF_000341935.2. Lineage (NCBI taxonomy): Eukaryota > Metazoa > Arthropoda > Insecta > Hymenoptera > Cephidae > Cephus > Cephus cinctus. Next base: position 557,057 of record NW_014333242.1, on the reverse strand, counting down.
AAGTATAAACGTTTTTCAGTCGCCGACTAGTATAGGAACGACTTTAAAGTTGGGTCCAATGAAAAGAAGTAACCAGGGTCAGGTCTAAAGACTAAGGTGAAAGAGTTAGTCAAATGTGGAAGTAGAAAAAGAACGTCAGTGTATAAGTCATTGCCAACAGGGCTGGCAGAAAGCATCGGCAAGCCTTGTGGTTGCGAGAAAGTACTCAAGGGTGGCAATTTCAAAGCATATTCAAGAATTCGAAAAAAAAGTCGCACAACTTCAGTGTGTAACGAACGTGCGACCGGAGTCGCCTTTAAAGACCTTCTAATCGTCCCTTCCGAGATTCGTTAAGGGTACGTCTAAGAAGGTCGAGTACGAAGACAAGAGTCTTTGAAACGATCAATTAACAAATACAGAAAGACTACTAAAATGTGTAACACTTATAAAGAAATGAGACACAAAAACAATTTTTAAAAAAATTAAAATTTTCTTCTATTTAGCATTTTCAAAAAAATTTCAATTCCCGCCCTTTTTTCTATACTCTATCTTAGTCATGTTTCGCCTATAGTGCAGCTGCATTATCCTAGTTACCATTTACAAGGACGTACAGTCTCTTTTTTGGATCCTTTTGACATTTCCTCACGTCATATACTATATACTTAACGTATACACACACTGTACCATAGTTACCGTATACGTACCGTGCAAATATTCTATCTATAGTATATGCAAACAAATTATATCCCCGAACCTTTTACAAGACTGACTAAACATTTTTGCACTAGTTTATCCAGCTCAAGAGAAACATGGGTACAGTCCCATTAATAGACGCAATAGGACATAAAAGACCTATTAATAGTTGAGTATTTACTCAACTATACCAAATGTGAATATCGATTGGATGCGGCTACAAGAAATTGATCGAAGTATCGTTTCAATAGTGAAAATAAAAAGAAAGCCAAGCAAAACGTCGTTAAAAGTAAGAAAAGTCATTTGGATCGATAGAATAGTTAAGCAGACGATCGATTTCCACTTTTCCTCTAGAGCCCACGAAACACCTACGGATCAATGGACTTTGACTTTTTATTTTCTTTCTCTTATATCCCTTTGCTTTCTTTATTTCAGAGCTATGCTAAGTGGAGTTGTAATGGTGGTGGTACTGGTCTGCTATTGCTGTCATAGAAACATACGTAAACATCGTCCACAGGAATATTCCCAGTATTGGCGTGCAGAGCCGGATGTACACAGTCTGGAAGTCTTCACTATGGAATCGCATGCTATGGTGAGTTTTCAATACGCGACTACAGAAGATAATAGGAATAAAGAGGAAATAAAGAAAAAAATAAATAAATAAGACCAAAAGTGACGTTCGTAAATGTAATATAAAATATGTATACTTTTTATCGTTCTGCTTTATTGTTACAAAGTAGTCAAGGTCGATTTCCAGCCAGTCGCGGACTAAATGGAAGGCTAGAAGGGGTGTTGGATGTCGAATAAAAAAAAATGGAAAGGTTCCCCATTATACGGTAGAGTTACGTCGTCAAGTTGGTACTGTGAGAAAACAAGATCGTTATGTAGTACAAAATACGAATAAGATCTCTTGTTTCTGTTGAATTTTTTTCCATCTCACCCATTTTACTTTCTTTTTTTTTTATTATTGTCGTTCAAGTTTGTCGGATACGATTTGTCTCAATGAGAGTCTACTTCCCTAACGAGACGTGGCTGCGATAAAAACGAACGTCCGTCCTGACGAGACGATAAAAATGTTAAAGTGGGCTATGGACTGGATGTTAAATTTCCTGAAAGAAAAAAAAAAACGATATCAGCGACGAATGATAACACGTGTTCTTTTTTTTTCAGTATTACGACAGAAGCACCACGATGAACATTGACAGCGAAAGCACGTTGACAGCTATGCCACGACCAGTGACACCTGGTCCTCCGCCAGCTTACGAGAGTCTTGTATTTAAGTCTCAAAGTTTGCCTTCGCCGAGTGAGAAAAAGGAGTGCGTGGGTACACCAGGCAACGTACTTCCGGTACCAATTGAACCGGAAGTCCGTTACGGAGGAACGAAGATGAACGACAGTGGCCGAAGGGACGACGAAGGTCTACCGTCTTACGAAGCAGCTCTTAAGCTGGAGGCTAATGGATATGTTTAATGAAGGGATGAATCGTTGGGACGTGGGATGATAAATTTTATAATTTATTAATCGTCGTAAGTCATTGGGATGTCAATTGTCTGAGACGTTAAATAATTCTGTATGACGTATATGAATTTTCATCAGGTATTGGCGATGAGAGAAACCGAAGATCGGACGAAGTTTTAAAAAAAGCGGTTGTCGCGAATTTTGTTGTTGGGTAATAATTGTGAGCTGATTCTATGGAGACACGTCAATGGCTGTAGAGCTGAGTAGAGCTGCTTTAACAAAAGTCGAATGAAAGAAAATGTGAATAGAGTTTCGGGTTTGTTCGGTAGTAATTTGTAGACTGGGTCAATTTGGAAATGACGAATTGTGTAATTGTATCTAGTGATTTTTATTTTAATATTAGAGAAGAAATGAGGTTGGATTTAAATTAGCATTTAAAAATGACGAGGATACTCCGCGTAGTTGTATTATTTGAAAGGAGATTAATATATCTTTAAGACTAATGGGGTAGAAGATTAATAGGGTAACGTTTTTTGTCCTATTTTGGAAATACGTTTCCGAAGAGAGGATTGTGATGACGTTCGACGTCTATGACTTCGAGATGCTGATTCGTGAATGCCTATTAGTCGAGTAATAAATGATTAATAATGTGGTGACTCGAGTGGCCGTGATAGAATTATATTTTGTATGCTTTTAGTCGAAGTGCAGATATGTGCACGAGAAAGCAAATGAAGCCAGTAAATGATTAGCCTGATACCGATCAAATGTATAAAGGAACATAACCACTTGGACGTGTATTCAATATTTGTCAATGTTACATTAAACATTTTCAATACAGTGTACAGAGAATGCTATGAATTTCATACTGAGTGTAACAAGTGCTTAAAATTTTAATGAATATGTAACAAAAAGAAATTAATTCACGAAGAGTCAGGTTCGACAAAGTATATGCTAGGTCACTGACGGTAGTTCACTTGTCAAAATATACGTACGCTAATGGTAATAGTTCGTACAGATTTCTACCTTACCTTCGCGACTTCACCGGCGCGCTTTATCACGGATACAAGAAAAGAAACAATGGAAACTAGTGCAAAGCATGCAGTTAGGTGTGTTTCCACTGGAATATACGGTAGTGAAATACATGTATATCTGTATATTAATAAACTATGAGTACGCATTTAAAGTACTTCGATATCGGTGGCAGTCTAGTCAATTCCTGTTATTTAAAACAGTATTACCATACGTCGGTACAGAAGTACACACGTCGATAAAATCGCTTCCTAGCTTGACATTTGACAGGTAAATGACCTAATAAAGAATTCTAATAACTATAAAGAAAAAATTATAACATTTTTCACCGGATGCAAGGCATAGCCTGGCATGATCTCCATTGTCAAATTTGTCAACGTTCATCGAACGTGATGTGCATCGATTGTATTAGCGCAAACCAGCATCTTAAACCTTGGAGAAAAAGAAGCACTTGTATCGGGGTCGTAGACTTTCGTCAAATAGACATAATAGGAGCTGCCCGCGTCACGAAAGTGAAAAACCTTAAAAGCATCAATGACAAAAACAATTAGTTCGTCGCACTTTGAGAAAAAAATGTTAATTAATTCCTCACTGAGTCACAAGGTGTGTTCTAAAACTTACTGAGGACAAAGATAGTTACGTCTCTCTAGATACTACAAAGGTAGTACGTCTCTTTCGGACACGTGTAGATGAATAAAGACACAGTGCCGATCGCTGTAGCTACTGACAGTACATTTCGGAACATAACCAACCTACACAGACTCGAGCTACACCCAATCCAGTTCTGCCACTTCGATCTTACGTAATCGAACGAAAGAGTGTAGAGTCCTCAACGAGGACAACAACTAAAGTAACTTAGACGACAGTACTGAATCAGCACGACCACATAATTCCCGACAATTACACTTAATTATCAGGCACTGGAGTAGCGATTACGACTGGCCTCTATGGAATAGTCATGGCTACAGTACGGTACAAAGAAGCTCTATACAAAATTAGCCATGGTAAAAAAATATATAAAAAATTAAGAAAAAAATTATTTACCAAATCAATTGCAAATGGCGTTTAACAAAGCTAAACTATTCCTGTGCCAGCCTAGTACGCCGAGTGTATGGTTAGATACTTGACCAAAAACATTTTGTGAAAAAGATAATTGTAATTTTTCCTCCCTCCAGCTAGAGGTAAGTTTTCACTATGCAGCGAGTCTTGACTTGGACTCGAGTCGCTCTACTTGCTAAGTCAGCCGAGACTGTTTAAAAAGAACCCGTGAATAAGTAGAACAGAGAACCCACTCTTAAATGGATTAATATAATACGTACAGACTGCATAAAGAATTAAGTTCAATATATTTTTTTGGACTGTGTGTAGTGGTAACAATATATATCTGAAATATATATTTTTAAATATACAATTTCCATGCGACGCCACGTGCTACTTGTTAGTACAAGAAACGGAAAACCTGTCTCCCTGAATAGGTAAATATAGATAAAATATTATGTAGAATGTTATATTATGTTACGTAGAATAAAAATGGCTAACGTTACGTACGACCAAATGATGCAATTCTTCACTTGGGAATAAATTTTTTTTTAAATCATACAGCTCCGATTCGATTCTATGAATTAGTGTACTAGGTCAAGTTAGTAACGACTGTTTTTATTCCAGGATCCAGCTCGGTTGGTAACGTTAATCTGTACTGATAACATAATATAGTGAAGGTTCTATCGTGACAGCAAGCTTATTCGTGATTAAATTTTAACGCGGTACAATCGATCATGGGATATCAAAATACCCCAGTGTCCTATTTTCGTATCTCACTTAAGTATCGACACAGATAATAATCTTGTGTCTATTCAGAACACTAGTCATTAGTAAATTGGACGACATAATAAATGAGTGGAATGGACTTTTGACTAAGGCTGTAATAGAAAGACTAAAAATATATCTGAACCTATTGAGAAGTTTGATGTAGGAAAATTGGATCTGGGGTATTTGAATACCCCCCTGTGACTAAAGCTGTTTTTAAAAGTGCAGATTACTACTGTCGGTTTAATAAATATAAAAAAATCATTTTTAACATCCAGTCTGAATGTCTTCACTGGGTCGCATATAATTTGATCGTGTTACAACTGTAATCTTATCACTGATAATGGATATCACCATAATTTTGCATCCTGAAAATGGAGAACTGATAAATTATATTATTATGATATACGCCAACATTAGTTTTACATGAGGTGAGGATTTCATTTCAAAAATTGATAACTACAGTCGGTTCACAAATGTGACAAATGTGACTGTGAATGTTTCTGTCATATTCGTTATAGGATTCCTATATCTTTCATAGCGTTGCTCCAATGTAACATTTATTTGACAAAAGATTTTCAAAATTTCTTTTTCATAGCTGATAATATTAAATCATGTAACCGTGCGCTAAAATATATGTAACACAATACAATGCATTATACATTACAGGTTTCTGTTTATCGTAAATATGTCATGTTTCATTACAAGACTGATATACGATTTGTAGACTTACGTATGTACCTTGTAACGTGACAAAACGATTACCCTCTCAGTACTCCTGTACTGAGAGCGCACCCGTTACAAAGGGACGACAAGGACACGCGGCTAGTATAAACACGCGCCGATAGATGGAGAACGTCTCCCAAAAGTCAAAACAAGGAAAGTTAGTATTAGCGGTTAGTATCAGCGTTAGATTAGCGCTTCTCGCTAATCAATATCGGATTACAAGGCGTTAAGTAACAACTCGCATCGCTGGAGGGAATGGAAGTCAGTCAAAAATCCGAATTAGTAGAAAGGATACGCAAAATTCGAATCGACGAAGTGTAAGTTCATCGGGAAGAATATCGCGAAAGCACGGCATATTCCGCGTAAAGAGAAATCCGTCAAATAGCGCATATTCGCGTCAGAAAACTCAGCGTAAATAATCTTGTCGAAGGGCTACGGATTTTTAGTATTCGCTATTCCGAGTAGACCGCAACGTAGAGAATTTGTCAAAGTTCTGAGGAGACCACCGTGATCTACCTTAGAAACTTTAGTTATCGCCATTTTGTTCAATCTATTATCCGCGCCGTTAGTAGTTGCGTCGCACACAGTGCCATAGCCAATAGATAGGCAAAGCGCCACTAGCGCTATAGAACCAACACCGGCAGATCCTCTGTACCTCACATAAAGGTCAGAGAGAGATAGGGATAAAAAACAAACATAGGCCGATTCCTAGACAATCCTGTTTCCTACGATACCGACAACTGATTTCGACTGAGTAATTGACACCGATTATAAAACTTCTGTACCGATTATCGAGTATTTAATAAAATTTTGCTATTTTATTTTACTTTACCCACTTGTGTCGACTACATTCTTAAAGACGCCAGCCCCGAGCATTTACATGCCTCCCATTTCGTACACTCATAAGGAGCGTACGAAATTGCACTATCGACAAACGTTACAACCTATATGTATATCATATGTTTTGAAGTGTGTCACGTGTCAAAGTTGACATTAAAGTTTCGATAAGTCCTCCAAGTGACAGGAGTATCGAAGCAAATAGAAAAGAAAATAAAATGAAGAACAATTAAGAGTTAGGTGAATAATAGTATGTAAAAAAAAAGGTAAATTTCATAACAAAAGGTTAAAGTTCAAAATTCAAATAGCTAGTATAAGAAATTTCGGTACGTTCAATGTTCTACCACCTGGAAGTCTGTGGCGCTGCAGTAGTAATGTACATCGCCACGCGAGTTACGCAATTTACGCATGCAACCCTTCCTGAACCCTTCGCGCATGCTAGACATTATTTCTACACTTTAAAAGTACCAGCCGTGCATCTAGCACTACTTTATAAATAAACTTACGCAACTGGATTGTACCACGCCTTGCACACATTTGCGAGGTGCTATTCCGGGCCGGGATCAAACACCCAAAAGGTAATACAGTCGTAGTAAAGGATGCACAAAAATTATAATAAAAAATTTATTATAACTCGTTATTCTTTAAATAAATAAAGAAATATGGATCAATATAGCAAAGGAGGTTATTGATATCAATACATAACCTAACTTTGCTTCGAAGTGACGACGACGTCAGCACAAGCGCTGCCGTTTCCTGATTGGACAGCCAGAAGGCTGTCGCCACGCACTCGACCAATGGCGTTACGACTGAAAGTATCGTCAAAACAAATCCGTCAGACACGACGGAACAGGAAAAAGGAAAATAAAAATTGCGTAAGCCAAATTTAACTACGTTGGTTGGTCTCTATGCAAATAATGGGATTCATTGTTCTTTGCATCGTATGTTTGTGGACGCCCTGTCAACCGGATGAAGGATTTATGGTAATGCGCCCACAGCGCGTTGATATTTTATGGTACTTCCGGTACGGAATTATTATTACCGTTAAATTCAAACTTTCTTGCTTATAAAATTTCGCCTTATCAAGTGTACACGTGAGAATAAAAAAGTTGAAAGGGAAATAAAAATGTTATAGAAACTTGATTCGAGTCGAAGTCAATTGAAAAAAATTAAGAATAAAAGAAAAAAATAGTAACTAGTAGAAAAATGAAAAATCGGATTTTTTATTACAAGAAAATAATGGCGTCCTATTTATCACCGAGATATTTTATCGGTAAACAAAAAGTATTAGACAAAAATGAAATATTTTTTTTTTCCGGTAATCATTCCCCGGGAGTGATGCCTACCGGAAGTACGCTGTAGCCCCGAATAAAATAATCACATTTATATTATTTATAACCATTATACTTGTAAAAAAAAACAGTCAAACTTAACCGCCATCTAAGTTCTTTTAAAGCGTAAATATGTATACGCACGTACCGTTACCGGCTGAAACGAGTTGGGGGACACGTTGGATCGATTCGAAATGGAAAGCGTGTCTTGGTCTAGCGGCACAAATCACAAGCCTGCAACAACCTTTAACAAAAGTCAGTAACCTTGCACGCCGGAACTTGAACGCTTGTAGTCGTATACGTATCATCGCCAACGTAAGTTTGGTCGTTGCGTCAATGGCGAATGGATGAAGGAGGAGAGACGAGACAACGGAGAAAAAGATAAACAAAGTGCACGACCCACTTTCGGCAATCTATAGATAAAATCGAACGAAAGGAGCAAAAATTATACGATCATACGATTTATTAAAATTACAGAAAAATCATAGTGTCCTACTTACCACTGAGATATTTTATGGGTAAACAACAAAAAGTATTAGATGAAATATTGCCTTCTAATGCTACATTTGATTATTGGATCTACGTTGAATAATATATATATATATATATATGTATCTATCTATTTATATAAATACAGAGCTTGGAACATTTAGAAGCAATGCTGAGCAATACCATCGCGGTCGCCAGCAGCCGAATGAAGCCAAATTTTGCCGAGTTCAGCCGAGCGGTCCTTACGCGAATAATAAGCAGCCTGTTATCAAAGATAAAAGTATTTTAACAATGGGGAGTATTGATATTTTTGAAAATATATACGAGCAAAACGAAAATGGCGGTAAGTTTTATCGATTAACCATGAACAACATTTTATTTCTTCGTCTTTTTTCTATCTTTCCATCCTTCCATCTGTCAACTTCGTCCTTACACCTTCACGTATATACATACATATATACAGAGATAAGAAACGACTCGAGCCGTAATTCCAATTAATTGAAAGTTACATAATTCGTTATTTTTCTCATCAAGCGATAACAGTAAGTCCATTAAACATTTTCGCATAAATTCCTAAGTCTCTTGTGACAAATATAACAAGTCCGTGTCGATAATTCGATTAATAATTGCAAACTGGATCGCTCAACGACTAGAACAGCGGACGCTAAGAAAGGCATTAAATATAACAAAATGGCTGCAATACGAATTGAAGCGACACACTTAAGAATCAATAGACTAAATGGATACCAATGTAGTCCAGTGGAACAGCGGAGCCAATAAGGTATTAAAGTAAAACAATAAAAAATGGGAAATTCCTCTATCCGTTTAGCGTCACAAAATTCTATAGATATTCTTTAAAATTATACTCTCGACAACGTGACGCGTTAACGCGATATTAATTTATAATAAACATAACATATACAGCTATAAGCGTAATATCAGCTATGTGAACCTGGCACCCGACTTTGGAAAATCAAATTATTTTTTTTATAGACTTATAGATTCAGGTATGTAGTTGTTTGTAGTACCAATTTTTTCGTTTGTAGTTGTTTGTAATGACATTCTCTTGTTTGTAGTTACTACAAACAACTACAAACGAAACGAAGCTACTACTTATATACGACTAAAACTAGCTTGAAGAAAAAAAAATTATAACCTTTTTTCTATGCTACTACAAACGGAAATTCTTTCACTACAATCAACTACAAACGATTCTTTGCAGGAATCAGTGATTAGATTTTATTTTTTTCGAAGTCGGTGGATGGCCAAGAATCGTTTGTAGTTGATTGTAGTGAAAGAATTTCCGTTTGTAGTAGCATAGAAAAAAGGTTATAATTTTTTTTTCTTCAAGCTAGTTTTAGTCGTATATAAGTAGTAGCTTCGTTTCGTTTGTAGTTGTTTGTAGTAACTACAAACAAGAGAATGTCATTACAAACTACTACAAACGAAAAAATTGGTACTACAAACAACTACATACCTGAATCCATAAGTCTATAAAAAAAAAATTTGATTTTCCAAAGTCGGGTGCCAAGTTCACGTAGCTCGTAATATCGAATTGAATGTTATACATACATTTAATATACCGACGACTATCTACACTAGGCATATCACTCTAATAATATATAAGAAGTAAGTATATAATATATACTATGTTCTATGTACTACATAGAGACGGGCACCAGAAGGGAGGAGTCAACGAGTCTCATCATGTATATGCTGCAATTTCTCGGGGGCGATCGTGATTGCACTTTGGGCCAGGACACTAAATGGCTACATTGCTATATGGGTGCACTGGGAGTGGACGGGGATCCTCAGAGTCGTATAAAGTGAAGTGGACAGGACGGTGTGTCCTGAGGAGGAGTACGCTCGAGGTTGAAATATCAACAGTAGATGAGTAGCTACGATCTACAGCAGCTATCAGCAACTATCAGCAACTAGCTTCTAGCTACGAACTATTCGCTACCATCGTCTACGTACGTACCAGCTACCTATTATTTATGATCTATTTACCACCTACTATCCCCGTACGTTCCGTTTGACTTAGCTGAACAGACACAGGCGTCTGTCTACAGCTTGAAGAAGCATTGTGTCTCTGTGAAATATTTTAACTGAAGCTCCCGACGGCATACATATGCTACCCTCCAGTAAGGACGAGTCTGACGATGATGACGATGATGGCGACACTTAACCTCGCCAGACGGCTAAGAGCTCTTGCGGAACCAAGGAGAAATTTCCAAAACGACAAGTGGGAACAAAGAAATGATCAAAAGTCTGGCGTATATATATGTATATATGTGTGTGTGTGTGTATATATATATGGTTGTTATCAGTTCACTTAATTGATTTATATATATTAAGAATTTATTTAATGAACAGTATTGGATCCTACAAAATTAGACCCTGTATTTATAGCGCGTATATTTGAAATACGAAACGAACATTATTTAGATACTTTACGTAAAGAATTTTATGTCTGATTCGGACTTAACGAAAGTCTTATACAAATAATATATCCGTTCTCTTTTTTTGACCTTATTTTCCCTACGTGGGGATCAAGTGCCAGTGATAATATGTCGATAATAATAAAGCATTACCGATAATCCAGTACATAAAATACATACGAATTTCACATACTATGTATCCAATACGTGCTATGTGACAATTTTTTCACCAGGGATACTTCCGTACCATAACACGAACAAACTTTCAATCGTTAAACGCAATGGCAGTTATACTGGCTATTTGAAATTTTAGTATCTTTATTATTTGTCGTATTATTTTATTCAGAAATCGCTTGACTCGTTGCGAAACGGTTATACAGTAGCTTTCGATAGGCGAATGAAACTCGTCGTTCGAAAAGTATCGAGAAAAGACGAAATGAGCAAAAAATAGGGTTGGAGGTGGGGAGGGGAGGTAAAAAATAAAAGCATCAACTATGTGAACTGGGCTTGCGACTGAATGTCAGGAGTTGGTATGGAAGAGGGGTAAAGTGATGATGGTGGGGGGTGGCAACAGGCTCAAAGGGACCAATCAGAAGCTATGTCAACTTTATGCTATAATATTACAGATGTCGTGTCTGGTGCAGTCTAGCGCGACTCTTGAAGGACTTCCGTGTCGCATAACCGGATGGGGATTCAACGACGGCTTCTTCATCTAGACTCAACACGAGTTCCTGTCAATATTTACGAGGCTAATGCTTGGTTCATAACAGTCGAGGAGCGCGGGGGGCTGCATAGCTTCTTGCAGCCGTTACCTGCTTGCTTTCGTTGCTGCTCGACTAGACTATCGTTTAAGGTGACTGTTCGCTTTGTTTGAATTGGCAGGCAGTTCGTTGTAGCTGGTAATGTTGTCGGTAAGATTGGTTATTGTTCTAAAGGAATTCAATCTGCGTAACGGGGCACGGTGTAGTAACGGTTTGCAATAGATGACGCAATTAAAAAATTCTTTAATTAGACACGCCATGGCTTTCTTTTTCCGATTTTAATTGTCATAATTTTCTGTGAGACTTCCTACTACGTAAATGCTACAATTACAGGCAATTAATGTGCACGAGAAACGTGGAGACACTTTTGTATTGTTATTGGTGTAATTTCTTCGAGCCAAAGGTCTGAGTACAATGTGAGTCAAAATTGGTCTATTTAGGATTTTTGTTGGCATTTTAGTCGCGTGATCTAACGGGGTTTGGAATTATTTTGATTAGTATGAAGTATGAAATATTGTGGTTACCTAAATTCGCGGAAAATTAAAACATTAAATTAAAACATTATCGTCGATTGGTCAAACTTGACAGGTTCGATAGTTATTTTTATACTCTTACATACTCTCGTGACTATATTGATAAATAATTGTCCTATTATTCTCGTTGGAAACAAGCGATTGTCGCTCAAGCATACTCGGGAATCGAATGAAAAATTGGCCGCTCATATATTCACATGGGAAAATAAAGTAGAAAGTAAAATATGCATAGACGTGCGAGAATGGTAAAAGAAAGAGACTCAAAGTTAAAAGCGCGGGAGAGATAACCGATTTCAAAAATTACTTTTTAGTCAATAATAATTCTTTTAAGAACCTTGTCTTAGTTCTTAGTAATTGTATTTTTTTTCACTTTTGCTCTTTTCTTTTTGTTGTTATTTCTCTCCTTTCTTTTTATATCTCTCATATGGTGCACGAGCGACTTATCAGTGTTCTGGCATATTAATAATTTTTTGTACCTACAGAAATGAGATACACATTGAATACACATGTCACGCGTAGCACATGCTGTCTGTATTCAACTAATACATAGTACATATACATATTGTTATTTCACAGAGTAATAGTATTTGTTAGCAAATAACAAACATTATTGTCAAATAAAAGAATTTCTTTATAAGTAGTATTTATACACATGTCAACATAAGAGCATGAAAGTGCGTAATTATTATTTATTTAAGCGAATAATTTTATCTATAAATAAACAAACGACGGCTTACCAGAGTGCCGAAGAAAAAAGTAACAAGAACGCAATACAATGAAACGTCAAACGTATTACAGGAATAAACAAGATTAGAAGGATTTATAATTCCAGGCAACAGAGAAAATAGGTGATGAAAATTTGTTATGTACCACGTATACATACACGTTGTGATTGTAGAGACGTGTGAAAGCGAAATGGATACAAGACAAGGTGAAAGTCTCGGCCGCGAGAGTGAAAAGAAGTATAAGATGGTGTAGTTGAAAAAGTAAGAAATTCGTCAGGAGTAGTGAACAGAAGGATATATAGTCAGGATCGCGTTGAGAGGATAAAGCTGATGTGGGTTTGTCAGCAGAGATTGAACTGCCAGAGAAAGGAGTGGTCAATCGTCGAAATAAAAACACACTACTCACCTAACCTTGCGCGTTAGCGTCCTCCGTCCTTTGAGAGCAGTATCTCCCGTAGAGGATCCTGATAGCAGTCTCTAGATCGAAGAATCTCCGTGATGGTCTTGTTCAGATTCTTTTATGATTCCTAAGACTGGCTGACTCTATATATGCTTCCGGATGTCACGAATTTACGCACTGGTTGTGAGTTCACTGCTGCTTTTTCTTGATGTTTCTTTTTTTTCACAGGATGTCGAAACCGACGCTGCTTGTTTCAGTTCACGTAAAACGGCGAGGTAGTCTACTGTCCAGCTGTTTTGTCGCGCAACCGGATCGTCCTGATATTTAGCTGCTGTATACACCGGAGAGAAGAACACGACGCCACTGAACGCGCACGCTCAACACTGACGTACTCTTTTGACTATGTTCCTCCTGCTATGTTCTTAGTAAGACAACTGATCTGCTCTATCTCTTCCACTACTACCTCTTGGCGGTGCTGTTGGACTTTCTTTTTCTTGTTTGACAACGAGGCTGTCAGATGGTTATGGCAGTTGAGATACTAGTGACACCTTTTGGATTGCTTAGGAGATTTAAGAAGGATTTGGTATTCTGGTTTACTTTTTTTTATAGGTTAATAATGATTTAAGAGTTACTTTGAACGTTTGGCACTAGTTTGTTACGAACATTGTGTTAATTTGTGTTATAATGACGCGGTAATGTTTGTAAACGATATGTGCAAGGAGTACGTATTAATTAGGGTACTTTCATGAAAATTGCATTTTAGGGATAATTATAGAAATCTATGTCACTCTTTGACTCTGCGGACGGTAAATTGGTGTTTACGGATTGTGGTTGGTTATATGGATCAGTCGGTAGGTTTGTTATTCTTTATGGTAATGTACAAATCTGTTACAGCATTACATTGTTGCGTCGATATTTGTATAATGAAAACACCACTAAGTCAGTAATAACATAGGCAAATGGGTACTTTTTTCAGTAACATCTAACTTGCAAGAACTCTACGAATTTTTTAAATAAACCTGAAACATTTCTCAGCAGCATAATATCATTATGAGTATACAGAGAATAAGGTATATGTAACCCTCTGACGGTTAGTCATTCAAAAACTGTGCCAAGTACGATAGAACGAGACTGTGGACTGTGGACTATGATGAATTATTGACTGGACGTATTTGTTCTACATTTAAAAATATAGGAAAGAGAATTGGTTGTGTAAAGTTTTAAACGAGCTGTGTATACATTTGTAAAAATGACCGTGTATAGTTAGCCGCGTAAAGTTAGCCGTATAGTTTTCCGTGTGGAATTATTATTTTACTATAACGTATCGTGTAAAGTTTTTCCTTAGAAAATGCGCTTTTCAGAAAGTGTAGGTAGCGCGGAACAAACCTATTGTGAGTACTGAAAGACTTTTATGATAGTTCTGCTTTAACGATTTGTATAACAGGTTTGATGTGGCAGTTTTATTGTATAAAGTATAAAATGTAGGACCAGTGTGTGGGTTAAGTGAATGTTACATGTATCATTCTTTATGACTGTGTGGAGTTTGCCAATTGGACATGCAGTAGATTATACCTTACACTCGGCACAATAAATATCAGTTGATAGTAAATGTAATTAATTTTCCGATTAACGCTTACAATGCTTTCCATTTATAATCCTTTCATTCACTTGGTATATGTCACTTTAAGTTAACAAACTTTTGATTAGAATATTTACATGGTAGCTGTCAATCTTATTTTTGTGAGGTGCTTCAAACAGACTATACAGTAGTGTCTGAATTTGGGGAGTTTCAAAAGTTCTAAAAGATTGTATTAAAGAAAATTAAGAAAATGGAAGAAAGTATAAGAGATATGCACCATATTTCTATTTCTTAACAAATAAAATAATTTTTATTCAGCTTTTGCGCAATGGCGATACAAAAATGAAGCATTGTCGATTGTAGAATCCCTTGTATTTCCTGATTCTTAAGTAATTTTTTTTCTTGCCAGCATATCATTTTTCCATTGAGAGATAGATGCATGCAATCTGTTCTTCATCATGTTCTTCTATAGTTAAATATATTGAGCTTGAAATGAACCGATCAACCAGCAGGATCACCAAGGTTTCAACTTCGACATGATTTCAAGCTTATTTAAATGTAACTCTGGGACAAAACCATAAATTAGGTGATGTTGTTAATCCAGCAGATTGTCCCAAAAGATCCTTATTATGACGGTCTATGAAGGAGATTAGGAACTTTCCTATTGGATGAACCAAATACCTGCTGAATGATCGGATCTGAGTCTAGTATTGAAGCCTTATTAATCTGTGGATGGACAACACGACCTGCAAATATTATTCCAGCTGTTTCTAAGTCAACTAGGGTGAATAGGAATGGACGGTCAGCTCTGAAGTTCTGTACAGTAGATCCCATAAGTGGTACAACTGAAATGCCTTAAAAAAACAAACAAAATCAAATCAATATTTCCAACTTGTCTAAATTCCAATTATGTATTTCAAAGGATTCAGATAATGTCATACCTGTAACTGCTGCAGCAATTGTTCCTTCTTCATTCACTTCAATCTTTGCATTATGAAGAACATTTCCAACACGTATAGGACTTTTCATAATTCCAGAGAGATTGGCATTCAAGTCAAAGAGATCGTTTATTCCCAACTACGCAAAGAAGTATATTTTAGAACTAGAGAAAAATACTTTACTAAAAGTTTCATACAAAGAAGTCAAAAAATTCTTATACTCACTTTCTCAAGAGCAGGTTTCAGGTCCATTTTACTCTCTATAGTGAATTTTGGGATTGATAACAAGAGTTCAGTTTCCTGAAGACCATCCAGTAATACTGAAATTGGTGTGTACGACAAATCTTTTGAGAGTGTCTGTAGGTTTCCTCTTTCCCTGTGTGGTAGCATCAATAACATAGCTAATCTTCCATCCTAAAACACATAAAACATACTTTCGTAAAACCAATTACATTAAAAATTATCAATATACTCAATCTTAAAACGCTTACAGCGTAAGGAATCTCAACAATTTCAGCATCAAGAGATGGAACATAAGCATAACGATATTTTGAAAGATTCTCCATCATTGATGTTTCCTGACATCCTCTACCAGGAACATTGAAGCACCTAAGACGAGTAGCCTGTTTATCAAATGACTTGAGCCAATATCCTCTGAAGTAAAGTGCATTGGTAAGCAGCAATTTTGTGTCTGGATCCAAACTACCTACAAGTACAGTCAAATTTTGTTAGAAAGTAAAAAAGAAAAACAATTGTTTAACTTCAAACTCTTTCATCCATTATCCACATACCCGACTCCACTATGGAATTAACATGACCCTTGGTACCCTGGCGCACCCAGTCATTAATAATCTCAACGGACCCAACTGAATCTCCAAAGTTCAAAGCTCGTAGATCACCGCCGTAATGTTTCTGGAGAGTGTCGCTATATTCTCTAAATACAAAAGAATCCTGGTTTGTCCATAATCGTGTAGCCAAATTAAGCTCGGTACCAGCACGGACATTTTGAAAAGGCGCCAATGTCCTACTGGCTACATCTCTGATGCTGACTACATCTGAAGGTAATCTTAAAGCTGCCAATAGTTCGTCTCGCGTTCGCCCGCCCGATCCTTCGACTAATGTTGTCAAAGCGACTTTAACACTGGCAGGTGAAATGACGACGTTACCCTCAGCCTCATTATTAACTGTCTAAAAAAGTATTTTAACTTTAAACATCCTTTTTCTTCAAGACTGAGCCAACAATTTTATTTACCTGAATCAACTCGATATTGAAAAAGTTATAACGTTCCTCTGCGCTGGTTACGCCTTGTGAACCTAAAATATTATATTCAGATTATTTGCTACATTACATTCCAATACAATGTTATTTCCATTAGGATTTACATGCCACAATAGCTTTTATATATATATATATATATACACACACACACACACAAGTAACGTCTCGGTAGGCCAAATGGAAATATAATTATACAGATCACTGTATATACAATTACTTCAGGCTGTATAAAAGATTTAATACAAAAGTCTACGTGAACGGTTAAAGTTCCTACAGAGACCTAAACAAGAATATAAACAGGTTTTCAGCGAAGCGTGTACCGGGAAATCCCCGGATGAGGCAATAGCGATCCTCAAGGTTGATAATTTAAAATGAGTTTCATAAATTTCTCTTAATATGTACCCATTTCTAATTGTGTATTCGTGATCAAAATTTTACAAATTTTCCTTAGTACCTGACCGAATATAAGTGACAGCATTGACAAAATTGAATTTAAAAATAATATAGATATACTTCAGAACAAAACATACCTAAAACTTTAGTGAATAAACACCACGCTATTAATATCCACATTTTTGTCATAGGATACACTATCATTGCTAATTAATTTTTAATTCAGCGAATCACTTCTACGCGCTACGACAATCCAACGAATACTGTGATTGACTGTGATCCTCGGGATCACATTAAATAGGTAATATTACACTTCACTCTTATTGGCTGTTCAAATGAAGCCTCGCCATTCGTAATCATTAGTCCCACTTTTTAATACTTGCCTAGTCCTATAGAAACGGTTGTTCGTGCTAACTTTACGTTCTTTTCCTCTTTTTATCTCTTTAATGATTTTTTACTATATACATATACATGATATATATATATGTACATACACACACATTCTTTGAAATATAAAGGCGCATACAGTGATAACGTGTAACTGGGGATTTTCGTTGACTGTACATTGAATATTCAACAGTATACATTTGTATATAGCGAATGGAAATTTCAAACTTGTATGTACTGTCAAACAAATTGTAATATGTGGGCGTCGGCCCGTGAATAGATCGTGTATCCTTTCATGGAGTTTCAATTTTTTTTTTTCTTGGTAGTCTGTGTCGACGATTCTTTCATTTTAATTGATTGGCCTTGAACTTGATGAGAAATAAATAGTTTTTATCCGGAATGGACGTGACCAGGTACTCTTCTCAGATTGAGAATGATTGGATTAGGAAATTTTTCGGATTTTTGAACTTCTTTTCATTTGTGGTGGGAAATCTTTGGGGATTTTTAATTTTTATACAATTATCAGTCGTGCTTGTTATCGCTTACTACTATATAATTATTGGAACAATGCTTTTTCTGGTGGAATTTGTTACATGATAAGCTGAGAAATTCGTTGGTTGCATGCGTATGGTTTATTCTTAAAAGTTTGAAAAATAGTTGTTGAGTTTGCTTAGATTTTTCATAGAAAATATTAAGGATGATCCAGGAATGGATCAAAATGATATTCATAAAGATATTTGGGGAATATGAAATATTCGTGCAAGTTTCAAACTCCCATCAGTTAGTTTTATCATCCACTATGTTCATGCTCAATCGGTTAATTCCACTACCCTGGTTATCTGACCGGATGTGACGATTTACCACTGGTTGAGTCTCCAAAACGATTTGGTAAATTTGGTGCAGATACATCCAGGTGTCCATTCATCTCTAGAGGGTTTGTGACCTTGCCGACGAAGACGATGGTACCAGTGGTCTCGTCTTCGATGAAGAAGAGGAATGGATGATTCGCATGAAATGATTGCTCGCCGAATTTATTTACCACTTGTATCTCTGGAAAATATAAGTCATTTTTTTTACTTTTTCCTTCTGCGATTCTAAATAATTTTCTTATTTTTCACATTTTTCTTTACGCACCAGTTGCTGCGTATGCTGCGGTTCCTAACTCATTTACTTCTACTCCAACCTTTTGAAGGACGTCTGATACCACCAATTTTTTGGACGTACTTTTGCTTTTTGCAATACCTGTCAAGGTGGCGGTGTTGTCGAAAATATCACGTATACCAAGCTGAAATGCAATATGGTATTATTATTATCTTTTTCCTTTTTTAATGCCTTAAGAATTGTAATGACTATTCTGTATTACCTCACGAAGAATGTTTTCTAGGTGCGACGTGAAATCAAATTTGAATTTCGGAATTGTTACATCCACCGGAACATCCTGCATAAGCCACATGTGTCTTGTTAGGATAAAAGGATTTATTTCACGAACCAGATGCTCTATACCGTCACGTGTACGTGGTAAAATTAAAAACATTGCATATTTGTGACCCTGAAAAACAATCAAGTATTAAATGATTAAAAGGAATGTCAAAATAATTCATAGTTGAATTATTGATTTCAGGCACATACCAAATATGGAAGACGTATTATTTTGGCGTCTAATTCAGGTGATTCGGAGAAATAAAAGTTTCCAACAGTATGCATGAAAGGTGTCGAAACGCTTTTGTCAATTCCAGTATAAAAGTTTGCTACTTGTGTACGATTCAATGGAAATGGATGACGCCATGATCCTTTGAAGTAAAGCGCGTTCATCACAAGCATTACTGAGTCCTTCAAGCTGTTATCTATCAAGGAAAAATGAAAAAGTGATTTTGTGCACGTTCCTTTATACTCGTGACGAAAATTGTATTCGTTACTCACGATCCTCAATTACTTTTGGAATATTTCCGTTGGTGATGTTACGAACCCAGTCGTTAACGGCTGCAGCTGTTGGTTTTGTATCAGACAAATTAGCGCTGACCAAATCAGTATTGTAAAATGTTTTCAATATAGCTCCGTATCTTTGTCTCGTTACTATTGAAGAATCTACGTAAAGTCTTGTACCGACATTCAATACATATTCAGGCCTGGTAGCCTGTGGATGTTGAAAAAGGAAAAATGACATAGAGCAAAATAATTTTCTAATACATATGAGGTAACACGTACCTGCAGTGATTGTAAGATATTTGAAAATGTATCCCGCGTAGCAAAGCGTCCTACCGGAAGTTGCATTGCACCAGCTAGCTCGTGCGCAGTTTGATCCTGCGCACCTTCGTATAAGAGGACCAAGGCTAATTTTACAGATATTGGCGATATTAACATATTGCCTGAAAATTTCTTGGCCATACTCTGGAAGTGAATGCGAAAGAAGACTAATAGTTTTAAGAAAATAATTATCACTTTGCTATTTATTGTAAATACCTTGCACAGATTCCAATCGAAGACATTGAAACGTTCACCTTGATAAGGAATGAAATCATCATCATCCCAGTAATCTGTATTTGTAGCATTTGATGTGGCAGCTGATGGCGATGAAGAAGTTGATGCTGATGCTGATGATGACTGTGCTGCTACGGAACTTCCCAGAAAGACAAGAACCGACAAGGCGATTCGCCCTTCATAGAATAAAGTTAACAGCATTAGAGAATTGCTGGAATTGTTAATACATTGAGATTCCTATTTAATAGTTAAAAACAAATATAAAGTTGTGTGAGTTTTGTGGTCAGCAACCTCCCGGATGTTAACGTCCGTCTGAGGCGATTAATAAAATGAAAATAGTAAAAATATGTGTGTATAAAATACAGTAGAGTGAAGGCCCGAGAAAAAAATTAATAGATGGTCAAAATTTTTCGAAAAGTTATACTCATTGTGACCTTTAAATTTGCATAGCAGCTATTTTCTTTTTCTTTTTTTTTACATTTTGTATCAAGTTTAAGAATTTCGTGGTAAGCGATCGCTTGCAAAATTTCCCTGCTAAACCTGTAGGTCGGCATTGCGAACTTTATCATCGCTATAAACAAAATTGCAGGGCCAGTACAACACGGACAAAAAGTGCATCGAGAAAACCAGTCGTGTTCTGAGATTCTCTTCCACTGTCAAGGTCTCTCTGGATTGTGAAGAAAAAGAAAGCATTACGAAGTCACGAAGCTTTAATGAATCGAAGAAATTATTTTTGTAAATTCCCTAGAATTCGTAAGTAATTTATTATTTTCTTGTTAATTCACGATCCATTCCTTTTTTTAATATTAGCAAAGTTCAAGGTACGACCTTGACTCCGACTAATATTTCTTTGATCGTTACACCTAGATCTAAGAAAAATGTATCTTTAATATCTTGAACTCTACATTTTCGTTCTTACCATAATATTCACGAATCATAATGCAGGCCTTTGGTTTCCTGCTCCTTTTTGTTTTTGTGTTTCTAAAATATTCACTGCGATTATACTTTTCTGTAGCTATACTCTGATCCTTAGCACTGACGGCCACTGACTACGTTTGAAAACTAACTGATCAGTGATAGCGGTACGAGGAGTGAGTTGCTGTACACATGGAATTCATTTATGTATGTTTCTGGTTTTACAGAGGGAGGAGCCAGGAGGAGAACGTTAACCAGGGCCGAGTGTTTGATGTGAATAACGGGGACCTTTAGAGAATGTCCTTTCGAAGAGTGGAGCTTAGAATAAATATTACTACAATAAGGGATTGGTAATTTGATAAAAGAGAATTAAAATGTATAAATATTATAACACTATTAGTTGATCTTTATTTTTATATCTTAGCGTGAACAAAAATACAATGTTAATAATTAAACGATAAAATGGCACAGATGAAAAGATATAAATTAGCGGTGTACTTAAATAAAAATGTTTCTTTGTTCTCTAAAATCTAACCTCATCGATTGTAAAATAATGTTTAGTCTATTTGCATATTCAAGGAACCACCGTAATGAAAATTAATTACTATTCCTTTTCAGTGGAAGTATCCTTCTTTTCTTCTTTTTT
The DNA here is from genome assembly GCF_000341935.2 of Cephus cinctus. NCBI lineage: Eukaryota > Metazoa > Arthropoda > Insecta > Hymenoptera > Cephidae > Cephus > Cephus cinctus. The sequence goes on along the minus strand of NW_014333242.1, from coordinate 535,234 downwards.
CTCATCCTCGGTATCCTGAGTTCTCTGAAGAGCAGCATATTTGTCAATAGCCCTTTTTACCATGGAGGTAGCCAAACTGACCCTCTCAGGTGTAATATAATTCCTAGCCAATTCCTTGACCTGTTCCCTAACCTGGTAACAATATCAAATCAAAAGTTATAAAGCAAAATTGAGAATAAACCAAGAAAATTCAATCTAATAATTATTCTCAATAATTATACATACCTCATTCTTACTGAGTCCTAGTCCTAAGAAAGTGATAGTACAGAAGGGTGTGAAGGTGCAGATGGACGTGGTGAACGCACCGCCGACAAGGAGCAGCAATAATAAATTAAGAATATAGTAACCAGCACGGGTCCCATAACTCAGGGCGAACCTGGAAATAGGGATCAAGTTCGACATTATAACCGAAGTCCATCTGCTGCTTTGTGAATCCTTCGTCGGGACTGCTGGCACCAGGTATCCTTCGTATCCAGATTGAACTGCATATCCTGGCTCAGTATATTCAGGATATGTAGGATAATAATATTGGGATGACTGTAACTGGTTTCCACCAGAAGTAGCCGATGTTACTGCCACTTCGCGTTTCTGTTGTTTCAAATTTTCGGATGGTTGAACAATTGTTCCACCAAGCACCACACCAGTTAAGGCTAATATCAGCACTAATTGATTCATTTTATGTTCTAGCTGCAATTAATATTAAGAAAAATTAGTTTATATGAGTTAATATTGTTCGATCAATATAAAATCCTTAATCCACTTTCTCTGCTAGATTTACTATTGACAAATGGTTTTATTTGATGTATTATATCTCTTACCTGACTAGTTCGAAGCTTCCTACGAAATGAGGATCTTTCAAAGGGCCAGTTTCCAGCTTGGTGAAATATTGTCGACTGTTGTGTTAATTTTTCACCATTCTACCTTTATATATGTCTCGCTTTCCACCCTTAACGGTTCTACCCCCGCCTGTGCATTAGCCATGGATATTTTGCCTGCATACCTGTCTGCAATACGTAGCCTGTAACTGGTACCGAGGTAGATAAGGATTTTTGAGTGAATATTGTCGCGGCCCAAGGCTGTATTGAGAATTTCTTAAATCTGATAAAATTTGTACAAATTGTACAAGAAAAAGTACTAAAAGTATTTTTGCTGGGATTACTGACCAGGTAGATCCTTCTGCATGTAATCTTTTATCAATATTTAATACCCTCCGTAGACCCAGACAGCACATAAATCCTAAAATCATCTTTGAGATGTCTAAAACACAACCTCTGTAAACTTTTGGATAATATGTGTTGCTTGGTATATTATATATTATCTTTACCTAAAAAAAATTGGTTTCAGGAATGTGTAGTATTTCTTAAAGATACCAACAAATAGTGATGTTGCTGACTATTTTAAAAACTATCATTTATTATCGGTAGATAAAAATGTGACTACTTCCTCTTGGAGAATTCCGATCCTTTTTACCGTGTCTTCCGGTATGACAAAATAATTTTCGCGATAATGGTTGGAATGTTAAAATTGTAGGATTATGCTTTAACTATCCGAGGGAAAATAAGTGCATGTAAAAGCCGAAAAGATTATTCGTATAATTTTGAGGCGGCCTAAAGATAAGACTCGGTCAATAATTTCAAATTGGTGAAACTTCGCATGAATATCTCTACCGTTACGTGAAAGTGTACCAAGTCAAAATTATTCTTGAATTCTTATGACGTCACAGCGCCTATTCCAGTAATGCAAATCATTATTCAGACTATTCGAAAGCTAATTGGTTAGGGAAATTAAAAAAATTATAGGTAATCTTCTATAATACTTATTATAATTGTTGAAAAACAATGTTAGTCACGGCATATAATTACGCGAAGCCCTGGAGATCCCCGGTAATGGACATACATTTTTGAGAAATTCCAAAAATCCCACAAGGAGTTTGGCCACTGTTTTCTTATTACTCTTTACGTTTCTTTTACAGGTACTTTTCCTTTTCAGGTATCCTTGGTACTTTTCAGTATCTTCAAGTGTACCTTAATTGCTTTTGCATTGGTGACTTTATGAATCCTTATTCCGTTGCCATTTGAAATTTCAGAATTTGACATATCTAACATCACAATAAGTTACAGTACATTAAAAAAAAAGAAAAAAGTTACAATACACAATAATTTTTTGTTGGATAAAGAAGATGAGGAATGTATCAAATACAAGATATTTATTTTACATTCTTATACTACATGTATACTCCTATTATTTGGAAATCTTATTAGCACATAATCTGATGCTATCGTTGAGCATTGAATTTCTATTTACATAAAAACACACATATATTTAATACATACAAAAATTGTAAATAGGCACTGAGTATCACATTCTATTGATTTAGTAGTTCATCGAAGACATGAATAATGTATTAATATTATTAGTTTCATTGTAAATAACTTGACAGAAATTTTTCTTATTCCTTATCTATTCTTCGTCCTGATCATGAATGATTGATCTAGAGTCTCTTTGCGTAATAGTTCGGTTTCATCTTCACTACTCGTACCGTCTTCCATTTTTCTATTTATAATTCTCTTTGTGTTTCCACGAGAATCACTCGATCCCTTTCTTTTTCGTTTCCTGCTACTTAATTTCTTTTCTACATCTTCCAATATGGAATATTCAGTAGAACCATTGTCGGTGAGGTCATTTTCTCTCACGCAGAAAGAATCCTGTTAATTATTTTAAATGGATATGTAGATTATTTAGGGAGCCTGTGTGATACAATAATTAAATTAACGGTAATTACTTACATAAAGATAGGAGTCATCTTCAACAGTCTGCGAATAAATATTCATATCGGCAACAGGAGTCTTAGGTTTCCTAAAGCAAAATCCTCCAGGGAGTTTAACAGGACTCCTAATGGATTCTAAATAATGTGCTTGCATATCGTGAGGATTCTTAACATCTTGTGTGTAACTAACAAAGCCAGAAAGATCTCCATCCTCACCAGAAGTCCCTTCAGAAGTACATTCACCCTCCGAGGACACTTCCACTTCATTATCCAGAAATTCATTTTTAACTCTACCAGCCATGTTCTTCTTTTTGTGACTTTTATGTTTCCTAGCTGTTTGGTCATTTATTGTTTTGACTTGTTTAATATTTGAAACTTTCCAAGGCGTAATGTCCTCGTTATCATCACTCTCGACTTTTGTAGACAAGAAGAATTTGTTTACTTCGTGTTGCTTCAAACGGAATTCTTTCCTTTGAGTTTGTCTCAGTGGTGACTCCTGCTGTGGCTTTGTTAGGTTTAGTTTGTTGTTCAAGACCGACTTAGATATTGGGGATCTTGAATTATTATCGTTCCCGAAATAACTACTTTCTAACTCTTCTACTTTTTCCAGATCTTCATTGGAAATATTGAAGTCATATTTGTGACTAGATTCTTCAGATGGTTTCTGCCAACTGCAGGATGGCTGAGCTGATTTGTGTTTGAAAATATTTGATAACTTTTTTCTGGGTGTTATGAAATATCTATCTAAACTTACTTTTGTGCACATTTTTGGGTCATTAATCTTTGAGCTACTAGTCTTATCGATATTTGATTTATTTGGTTCCGTATGCCTTTTAAGCTTATCTAGTCTCATTTTAAAGCTGGAAATTTTTGGTGGTTGAGGAGTACTCGTTGTCTTTTGGAATTGCTTGACATCTGTGATGGGATTTTGAGGAATTACGAAGTCATCGTCCCAATTAAAATTTGAAACATTTAATTCTTCTTTGCCTTCAAGTGTTAAATCAAACATCTCCGCTCTCGTTTTAATTGTACTTGAAACTTCAATTTTATTAGCTATCTCAGGACTTGATTTGGAATTCTCCTGTGACGAATCAAGCTGAACAATTCCAATCGTAGCTTCAGAATTTTTCTTGGTTTCATTTAAACTATTTTTTAAGCTTGAAATTGGAGGAAAAACGTCATTTTCATTTGTGCGCTGATTAGTGCCAATTGGTGAAATGATATTACAATTATTTATGTTATCTTCTATGATCGTGAGATCATTGAATATATCTTCATCGGAGTCTAATATTTCAATTCTATTGATGTCATCATCTACAGTCGTATTCGATACTTGTTTGAAGTCCTTTATCATTTTGTTTTCCTGCAAATTCTCACTAGAAGCACTATTATTAGGTATTGCTAACTTTTCATTATTATGTGTACTTAAATTTGAATATTTTCCATCATTTTCTGATTGGGTTTTTATTGTCTGATTCAATGACTTAGTTATTGATAACGTGGAGTTTTCAAATCTAAAACTATCAATACCCTCTTCCCTTCCTCCAATAGTATCATTCTCAAGCTTGATATCATTTTTAAATCCATCAAAACTGGAGAAGCTATTTAAATTTTTGGAATCTTTAATACCAATCGCCTTCGACGTTTCCTTACTGATCCATGCATTCTCATCAGGAATTTCATCAATGTCAAAATCCTCGTCCATACTCTCGAACATGTCATTTGAATTTTCATCATGATTGCTTATAGAATCTCCAATAATGGACCCTTTAAATATTGAATTTTCATTAATATTGTGTATACATTCTTGAGATTTTTTAAACGTTGAATTCTCTGTGACTGGCAATGGTTGATTTTCACTTTCTTCTGACGAATCATCCAAAACACGTTCGAATAATCCAAAACCTTGACTATGATCAGACTCAACGTCTCTCGCCATTTCAAACTCGTCGCTATTGATTTTTGGAGATTTTGATACATCACCAAACTTCATATTTATTGTCGTATCATGATTATTGCAATCGACGTTGAGTCGATCCTGTATAGAATCAGCATTCATTTTCATTGTCTTTTCATATTCATTATCGGTAATGATAGAAGACGCGCTAGAAGATTCACTGAGCAATGCTTCAAAATGTGACTTTTCTAGTAAAATATTGCTTTTGTGTTTATTTTCATTATTCGAATTTATCGAACTCGAACTTGAATCGTCCATCACTGCTTCAAATTTCGATACCTCCTCAATGTAACCATCATTATCCATCACTACTTCTGATATGTAACCATCGTCATACTTTGATGTTTCTGGAATGTAATCTTTAACGTTCACTTCATTGTCCTCTGGTAGAAATTCCAAAGGATTAAAATTTTGATCCGCGTCATCCTCGAAATCATTTTCAAAGACTTCCTCTCTCTCAGGTGACACGCATGAAGATTGTTCATTGAGCTCCGTGAGACAATTCAAAATGTTTGAATCTAACGCAGGCCCGTTTAAAAATCTCTTCGCGTCTTCCACGGGATAAGATGGGATGTATCTGGAATCGATGACTTTCCGAGTACACACAGAATTTTCAATTTCAGATTCCCGCATTGCGCACATTGTCAAGAAGTCGATTATTTTGGCATCGGAAGTCAGCAATTTTACATTCTCTGGTTTGATACCCGTAGTGGACTCTGCCCGGGAAGAGTTTTTAAACATGGCCAAAATATTATTTTCATTTTTATCTGTTGGCTTTGTCTGAGGTAATTTTGCATTTTTAAAGTACGTCATTATTGTAGATTGTGATCCTTGTTTGCTGGTTGAACTTTTACAAGCTATAAAAACCAAGAATGAATTAACTATAATACATGAATGACCATCTACGGTTGAAATTTCTTATTTTTATAGACAAATGTGGATGAGTATTAGTGATGAAATATGAACTTACGTATTTCATCATCAATTGCCGTAATAGTATCTTCGTTATTTGGCATTTTCTTTTTTCCTTTAACTTCCTCTTTTTCATTAAATTTCTTTTTACGACCTTTCTTGCCGCCTGAAGTCTTCGGAAGAACTGCAATATGCATCTTGTAACATTCCGGATTGCATTCCGGTGGTATCATGCGTGGATTATCCTCATAGAACCATGAGGTAATATTGCTAGATTCTAAAATCTGTTTGTTTAAGGAATCTTTTTTTTTCATGGCTTGTTGCAGAGTCTAGAAAAGATAAGATAACACAATATTTTGTCTCTTTTTTTCTGATTAGATTGTTTTATTCAATCGCCTGTCATATACCAGATACTCTTTTCCTTCGGTAACTAGAATAATAATGTGTCCATCCCTGCGGCGACCAGTACGCCCCATTCTTTGAACTAATCGTGTTGGATTATTCTGCATAATATCAAAGCAAACGATCAGGTCGACTTCACCAACGTCCAACCCTTCTTCTCCTGGAATAATAATCTTTTGTCAAACTAAAACCTCCATTTTCATTATTTTAATACTATACAAACCTACGCATGTTGAAACGAGAACATTGACTTTATTGTTTCTAAAATCATTCAGAGCTCGAAGTTGTTCCTTTTGACGTTGGCTAGCCTGACCCATAAATTTTTGAGGTCGCAAAAGTGGATGTGATTGCAGGAGCATCACATAGACCTCGTTAACTATGTCTCTGTACTGTTACAATTAGAACAATTAACTTTATATCGCCTCAAACACTCCGTATACAAAATACAACAAACCTCTACGAACACAATGGCTCTGGTTTCTTTGTTATTGCTTTCAAAAGAACGAAAGTGTTCTTCTAGGATTTCTTTAAGCTTATGGAACTTGCTATGCCCATAAACAAGATTGTCCGGAATCTGTCGATTTAAGTGTTAAAGTATTTTATTTTATGTTTTTGAATAATAAAGATAAACTGATAAAGATGCGGACTTGCGGAACTCCATCGTCTGACAATATGGAATCTATGTCAGGAAATGGACCAAGATATTTATCAACATCCTCCAACAGCGATTGCAGTTCCATCTCTTTTTTCATCCAATATTTATCTGAATGGTCTGCAATGAAAATCAATGAAGAGTTTTAAAATTGAATGTTGGTTGTTAAGATCATTATACTACAGAAAAGAAGAAAACTAGATATTGAGAGAAATTTTAGAAGTACGTACTTTGATAAAAATTCTTAAAGGCCCGCAATCCATGATTTTTAAGGAGGTGATATGCATGATACATGGTCATCAAAATAGTTAGGGTTTTAGCCAAAAAATCGTGATCGCCAGATTTATTAGTTCTAGTTTTAAATTCTTGGGATATCTTATATATCTGGAAGAAGAATGATATTTAGTTATACAAATTAGTATTAAGTTGTAACTATGCAAATAGTAATGAAGATGTGTTTACCATTCCTTTGGAAATATCACCAGTGTTGCCTCGTATGACACCTCGCTGAATTAGGATTTTAACATGCCGATCCATAATAAAGACATATCTGTCCTCGAATGCTTTCAATTCTTTACTCAGTTGTATTGGAATGATATCTATTTTTCTGTTATTAATGTATGGGGTAATATCTGGTGAAAAATCATCTCTCATTTCCAAACTCGATATGTGCAAATTTTTAATAACCTGTAAAATTGCAAAACATACATTTAGTTTTGCAATCCAAAACAACATTAGATTTTTCCATACCTTAAGAACATCATCTACCCGTCCACCTGGGGTCGCAGACAAAGCCAGTATTCTAAAATTTGTATTTTGTTCGCTCAACAAATGGATACCCTAAAAGTAATAAAAAATTATAGTTGCAAAAGTACTATGCATTAATGAGAATGAAATTACCTCGCAATACGAATGCTTCTTTGAAGCTCTGTGTGCTTCGTCTATCACGACACATTTTATCGAATGTACATCTATGATATTGTTCTTAAGATCATTATGAAAAATTTGTGGTGTTGCAAATATAACTCGTTTTTTGCGCCATATATCTCGTCGCTGTTTTGCATTCATAGTAGCACCTATAATAAAACCATGAAATTACTTGTAATAAATATAATAATCTCTTATATTATATTCTTTCAATTTTTATATATTGGAATATATTCTGTATATCATCCATAAATATCTATTAACTATTATCATACCAGTAACTTCCACAGTTTCTTCACTAGGAATTCCCATAATATCGTGACAAGCATGAATCTGCTGAGCTACAAGTGGTTTAGTCGGAGCCATAAACACAACTTTTCCCTGTGGAAACCATCTCCAAAAATTAAACATTACCACAGCAGCGATAAATGTTTTTCCAAGACCTAGCCATATAAGAATGGTAACATAATTAATAACGATTACTTATAAATCTATTTTAATTTTAATTACCTGTTGGAAGGCATACTAAAGTATTATTGAAAAGTGCTGTCTTAGTGATGTTATATTGATATTCTCGCAGAGGATAATTCATAGGATAAATCCATTTCTGTCCAGCAGAAAGGTCAAAACCTTTTGTGGAAGGATCGCTGGAAACTCTTGGAGTACTAGATATATTTTCCATCTATTATAATTTCACAGTATTTTTATATGAACGAACATGACAGTTCCTGTTGCCGCGACAAAAACCTCGAAGCAGATTCAGCTCTATGCACCACTGTAGACTGCTATACACTAACGCAGTAGCTTCTATTGCACAGAGTAATGTAAGACAAATGATAACTGATTGTTTGTATCTCTGATGGTAACACATAGATGCAGTTACCTATTTAACTATCAGATGATTCTCGCATATCAATTCTACACGGCGCCTCTTAACCGTCAGGAAGTTAGCGCGGAAAAATAAAAATTTATATGTTTATAATGCCTAAAAAATTGCTCCTTAAATGCTTCTTATGTTTCCCTACTTAAAGGTTAACATATTTTTGTTTATTCCTATTCCAAATAACCTTCCTTTCTTTTTTGATGGCTGCATCCTCCAATAAATAAGCATATACAAGATTCCAAATAACCCAACAGATTTTCATATGGTTTTCTTAATGAATTAATTGTTCTCGATTTCCTCTAATTGCTCCAGAATTCATTTTTTACTTTATTAAAGTATCTTTAAATAACAACTCTTCTTCTTGTTCCTTGTAATTGTATGCCCCTATAGAGGGCTGAGTGCCAGGTACACAAACTGTTCAGGTACAAGTTGAAGTTTTTAGAGGTGGATCAATCGCCTGATGGACGCTGCGTGGTGATTGGCAATCCAATCAAAAAGCTTGGTAGTCAGTAGTCTTCTGATTAGAGGCAATATTTTGGGTGCGTTCGACTTAGGCGCTTACACGCTTTCAGCACTCACACTTATGAGTACTGTGTATACTTGTTCAAGTTGGATTACGTGTGCTTCCGCTCAGGCTTAGATAGATCCGATAGATCGTTTGTTTTGCCGTTATGACGGATGAAGCTAGCATGACGGATGTAAATCAAGCTGTATCTTGTTTTCAAATAATAGAACACTTATTTGACGTAATCTATGATGATAGTGATAGTGATGATGATTATGATACGTTCATGAGTCTCTTTCCATATTTGGTTGCTTTACCGAGATCAAAATTAAATAATTATTCTTTTGAATACTTGGAAGATGCTTTGATTACTTAATAATTTGTAATTAATATTATATAATAATATTTAATAATGTATGATTACTTCATAAGTAATACTTTCACTTGCTTGTCTGCAGTAATAATACAGTTTCATACTCGTCAAATGTTATAAAAAAGTTGGATAACTTTTGCGCAACGATGTTCGTTTATGGATTAGCACGCTTAGATGACGCTTAGATGGTCATGCTCATATTGCCCTACCTCGATGAAAAAAGCGTCAATGAGCTCGACTTGATACGATCGAACGCAGCAAAAGTAACTTCTGTAAGCGATCGGAGCATTAATAATAGTCAAACGGTATCTCCCTAAAAACACTTACATGTAAAAACTACGCCAAGTACAGGAGTGCTGTGCATTCCTCTAATAAAAAGTATTGATATCAGATTATTGAGGCCAAGTACAGAAATCACTACATGTTTGTCTATTATATGATCTGATATATGATCACATGTACTTATTATTGTACTATTATTGTACTTATGTACTTGGCGTCAATAATCTGATATCAATACTTTTTATTAGAGGAATGCAGAGCACTCCTGTACTTGGCGTAGTTTTTTACACGTAAGTGTTTTTTTGGGGGGAAATCGCAAGTTTTTGTTACTCAACGGGACATAGAAGCTCTAAGCACTAAAATCTGTTTTCACAGATATATAATGTAAAAGCATTATGATGTCGCTAATCACAAAAATATATTGCGTTATCGAAAATGTTTAATGGTATATAAATTTAATTTGTAAGTCCCTTTTTTTTTAGAAATGCATAAAGATATACAGGGTGTCCCATTTGAAACAGGACGGTTAAATATCTGTTTAAGGAAGAGCGAGACAGCAAATTGTGTTAGGCGAAAGTTGTAGGGTACAAAGGGGGAAAGTCAGTGCAAACAGAATTTCTGCTCCTACTATTTATGTTTCTATGGTGCAAGCATAAATCCAGTTTTTTTAAATGGCAACAACATTTTTGAACCCCCACAAGTTGTTCGTCTCATCGAGACAAATTCAACCATATCCTATTTTATGATTTTTTCATCGATTATCTAAGAAATATCACAGGAAAATGGAACAAAATATGCTTATCTTTATTGAAGCTTGAATACAACTCCAGTCAGCAGATCTGCAACGACGCATCAGAGATGCGATTGCAAACATTTCACCTGTAGTTCTTCGGTCTGTTATTCGAAACTTCCGACGCCGGCTGGAGCTGTGTTTTGCTGAAAATGGTGGCAACATCGAACATCTCATGCAATAAGTGTGCCCTGCACCTACACAATCACCCACGTGCAACATACGAAATAGAACATGTAGGAAAGCTTCAATAAAGACACCCTGTATACAAATTTTTAAAGAAAATTTAATCTTCGATGCATATAAGAGTCGTTAATGGTGTCCAGCTTGTGGAAGCCGTGTGGTAAACTTAAGAGAGGAGAGTGTGCTGGGTTATTTACGTACCTCAGGCCGTGCGAACAACAGAGAGGATACTATAGTTCGAGCGAAGCGCCAAAGCGTCGCTCGTTGCACACTTTTCTGGACTTCTACGTCCGACACCTAGATAAAAGAAACTACGCAGCGGAATACCTGGACACCCTGGACTTCCACATCTAACACCTAAATGCAAGAAACTACGGAGCGGAACACCTGGAAACCCTGAACTTCCACATCCGACACCTAGATACAGGAAACTACGGAGCGGAACACCTGGACAACCTGGACTTCCACATCCAGTATCTAGATACAAGAAACTACGGAGTGGAACATCTGAACACCCTGGACTTCCACGTCCGCCATCTAGATACAGGAAACTACGGAGAAGAACACCTGGACATACTGTATCTCTAAAAACTGTCACCTAAAATACGAGAAGATATGTTGAAGCACACATATACATACACCCATACACACGCGCTCCACATGAAAGCCTTAATCAGAGATGAGTAGGTTAGGTTAGGTAGATTAGATTAACCTGAGATGAGTAGGTTAGGTTAGGTAGATTAGATTAACCTAACCTAACCTTCTCATCTCTGATTAAGGCTTTCATGTGGAGCGCGTGTGATTGGGTGTATGGATATGTGTGCTTCAACATAGTTCCTCGTATTTTAGGTGACAGTTTTTAGAGATACAGTATGTCCAAGTGTTCTTCTCCGTAGTTTCCTGTATCTAGATGGCGGACGTGGAAGTCCAGGGTGTTCAGATGTTCCATAAAGTAAACTTTGTTCTCGTGCGGTGTCATGAAATGCATTCACTTTTGAAGCCTTCTTTGCTCTTCTTATTGTTGCCTTCTCCAATGAAGAAATGTGTCAGTTACTATGGAGGCACAAAAATGAGCGTTTTTCATGCATTCGTTACAGAAAATATTATGCGATACTGGTACAATAAAGCGAACATTATACGCAGTTCGTGAAGTTTGTCACACTCGCCGCACTCGTAAAACAAACAGCACTCGCCTTCGGCTCGTGCCGTTGTGTTACTCGTGTGCGGCTCATGGGACCAACTTCACCGCCTGCCTATAAAGTTCGCTTTCTCGCACTTGTATCGCAAAGTACTATTAATACTTGTCTTATAATTAATATACTTCATTATTAGCATAACGTATGATTGGGATACATTCATAAAAATGGAATCTTCTTTCTTACAAACTGACCAGAAGTCTGATGTAACTAAGAATTCATCAAAAGTTGGATTAATTCTTGTTGGAATAACTGGCAAGTAGCAGATGGTAAACTGTATTTCGTTTATTTTATCATTGTTTATTTCAGCCTCTTAATGTTTCTGTCTACTATTACAAAATATTATTAGCTGAATTTATTGTTTTCTCCAAACTTATTAGTTATAAATCGTTCCAGCATTACATAACTACTAGTAAAATTATGACATGCCTATTCCTTACAGGAGGTGTTGCTGTGGCTCTTAGTGTAATATGCATTCCATTTGTAAGTCCTGCGTTGCGTAGGATATGCTTGCCTTATGTTCCAGCCACAACACAACAGGTTGATAATGTTTTACATGCACTGAAAAGCCAATCTGGATCATCAATTGATTTGGGTAGTGGAGATGGTCGAATAGTAAGGATTAAGCTGTATAATTGTAATTTCATAATGTAATTAAGATTACTGATGATATTTTATGATTGAAGGTTTTTGCTTTGGCAAAAGCTGGTTTCAGGGCAGATGGTATAGAACTAAACCCTTGGCTAGTACTATACTCAAGATTTCAAGCGGTTAGTCAGGGTATATCTTCAAAAACATCTTTCTATAGAAAGGATCTATGGAAATTCAATGTAAACAAGTATGACAATGTCGTTATATTTGGTGTTGAACAAATGGTACTGCTAATTCCAAAGTTAATGTTACTCTCTTAAAAACATACTAATTCTAACTGATATCTCTATAGATGAATGATGTCGAAGAAAAATTCATCAGAGAGCTACGAAGTAACTGTACCATAGTAGCTTGTCGATTCCCGCTACCTAATGTAAAGCCATTGAATACGATAGGTCATGGTGTAGACACTGTATGGGTATACAAGACTCCTCTAATGTTATCAAGGTAATAGAATATTAAACATAAAATAACAATAATTGGAAAATCCACAGTGAGTCATTATGAACTTTATTGTACTTATGTACACGAGAAAGTGATATACTCTAAATAAAATGTGATACAAGAACGTTCTATATATATACATTTAAAACTATCTTATCGTTAGGTAATAACTATGTAATTAATGCATTTTAGTAGTGTGAGAATTTACCAAAAAGAAATTCCTTCCTCGTCAGCTGTCTTTCACAAAGAACTGGCCAATAAGATTCGATCCACCAACGATAGGAATTGCTAAGTGGAATACCGTTGACAGGATAGATGAGCGTCCTTGCTTGTACATGGAGCTCAAGTGAAGTAAACTTGGCAAAGTAAAAACATAAATAAGTCCACTGATGGCGCCTGTGTATCTTATGATTGTGCCAACGTGGGGCATCAGAGCAGCGAATAACACGCATATGCAGACAATTAGAAAATTCACAATCAGCACGTATCCTCTGGCGTAATCTGACCTCTTGAATATTGAGGATAATAATTGAATGCGTAGCATATACGCGATAAGAGGATAGACTGTGAAGAGTTGGAAGAGTAGTACCATTCTGGCACCAACTGTTAGTCCATCCCACTTTTGGAAATTATTTAATAAATTCTATAAGAAATTAAAGAGACATTTGATACATTAGATTCTAGCTATATTTTCTGTGATCTGTTAGGTATACTTACATCCTCAATACAGGATTTTGCTAGTGGAAATGAAATATAAAATATAACTCCCACTAATACGTATGTCAAGGTTACCAGTATGTAAGCTATAGTTAAATCTCTGCCCTAGAATTCATATAAATTTTATTAATCGTTTACTTTAATTGCGCATGGTACTAATTACTAACTTTTATCTGTCATTCCATTACTTACGTTCTTACGTTGATCATGATTACTCTGCATTATTGTAATTATTATGTTGTGAATGAAGAATGATAAGGCCAGCATGCCTGATAAGGCTGGAAATGTTGATCGCAATTGCCAGTTTGTTTTCCAGAAGGTTTTATCTAGGTTGATTCCCCAGGAAGCTGATTTTACTACCACAAATACAATCAAGTATATGATTGATGCTGTGCCTGGGGATGAAATTGCGATAATTAGATAAATGAATTTAATTGTGCATCGCATAACTGTATGTGTGGTGAGGCTTTTACATATCAATGGAAAACTTAATGCATTACCAAGAGAATTAAATTTCGTGAAAAAAGTAGTACTGTTGAAGTTCAATAATGGGAATATTAGCAGTGCCAGAAAAATTGGCACGGTTCTATAAAGGTCCCAAATTGGGCCCAAATTGTCATATGATCTGTCGACTACGATCTCTGTGTTGCTGACGTTGTGGACATCCAGCTTGGGACAGAGAACTGCCAGAAAAAAGAACAAAATATTATATATAAGACTGATATGAAAATATGTATAAAAACATAATAAACCTTACTTTCTGGAGGGACAGAGTTATTTACAGTATGTGGCACTATAGGAAGTCCTGCAATATTATCTGAAAACATAAATGGCAAGCATAATTATATAAAATTAAATACCAGCTTATAGAAAAGTTAAACTCACCATAGAGAAAATTGACAGAATTGTAAAGAAAATTTGACATGAAAATCCAATAAGCAATATTGGCGCCTAATAATACCATAATACTAAATATCTTAGCAATATATTCTGCATAAGGCCCAAGGAAGATACGACTCAATTCTGTCACTTCGATTCTGTCATCACCACCTAAAGTTAAATCAAAAGTATATCTCACGAACAAAGAATGGAGCTTTTCTCTTGAAGAGAACATCTATGATGTATCCTTACCATGATACCTGTGAACCTGAAGCAACCTATATGCTGTGTAAAGACAGAGACCACCCATAGCAAGTATTAGAACTATACCAGGAATTAATCCTGCCATAGCAATTCCCCAGGGCATTGTGAGAAGCGATGATCCCAGAATAGTGTTCCATATTGAGAATCTATGATAAATAAAATTTCTATGTTACAAAGAAATTGGATTTCTTATTCTATGTATACATTTCATTCACTATGATAAAAACGACTAGCATCTTCTGGTCGTTAACGATAAGGACTCCCTACGATGTAACTTCCCCAGCTTCAATTTTCAAGCTTCTACTTTATCAATTTAATTAAATATAAATATATTGAAATATGCTAAAAAAAATTTGAAAGCATATTAATTTCTTATTCGTTATTAATACCCATGTCAATCAAAGTGAATGAAATGTCATTAATTATTCTAGGCATACATATAATGTTCAACCCATGAATTTGATTGATAAGAATTCATAGGTGATTCTCGAGGGTTCAATAAGGGTTTGTGAGACAGTTTCTCGAGTTCTTCGATCCCGAGGTTACGCCAGGTCACGGACTGTCTGCCCGTAGCCGTGACCTGGCGTAACCTCGAGATCGAAGAACTCGAGAAATTTCTCACGAACCCTTATTGAACCCTCGAGAATCACCTATGAATCGCTATATGAATCAAGCCCATAGCTTGAATATTACTGTATGTTATAAGAGGCGAGACAAGCCCCAAGAATATTTTCAGTTATGAAGTTGTTCATTGACCAATGTGAGCAGAGATTACATCAGGAGAAGGATTCTCATTGGTTGAGAAATAAGTCCTGTCGGCCGAGTGGCCTTTGCCGGGTAGTTACCCAAGCTAAGGACGTTGACCTGGGCCAGTCTGTTGCCCGGGCAACAGACGGAGCGCCACCCTTCGACTAGAGTCTTCACTATTTGACTCTAACCTTGCATTTATAGTGTGAGGAGTCGCCCGTCACCGCCCGTGGCTTCTATATATTTTCCATATTTATCGTACTCTAGTCTACTCGGCCCTGGGGTGCACGACCATGCGTTAAAAACTAAAGCGAACAGTCTACTGCACCCCCTTGTTGGGGTTGCATGGGGTTGTGGGATTTGGTCCTATATAACGCCTAGTATACGGGATAATATACAAGAATTTATTCCTTCATTGTGGACTGTACTGTGTAAGAAATTTATTGTAAATATACGTCACTTTTATATCTTGTTAAAAGAGTTTTATTCATTATAAAATTCGGTTTGTGAATATATTGCTTCACCAATCTAATAATCTACTGACCAATGTTTTCTTAGGAAAGTCTCAGCACAACGTAGAAGTTTGAGATAATTTTTATATCGTATTAGTTTCTGAGCTTGTTTCTCTCTCTCATATTTTGTTGTCAATAAGTTCTTTTTATATTCTTTCAGAGAGTAATAGGATCGGAGGAGTAACAAGAAACTGTGTATCCTCCAGTATTACTTGACAAAACATGAAAGGTAATATGTTTTGTATTGTATTATATTATTTTAATTCCTGGTAATTGTATCTATGATATTGCATTTTGCTTTGTAATATAATATTGTACATATTGCCTGAACATGAATCCACTGGATGATGTAGATTGAAAAAAATTCAGAAAGAAATTCTGATGCAAGTTCTGTTGATTTAGCCATCATCCGTTTCAGAGCATTAAAGATAAACATAAATAACATGCTATCAAACTCTTTGTTTCTTAAAATAGAAAATCACATTTATATCTTAACACGAGGTAAATCATTGCTTGAGTGTGCCATTGTATCTTCCTTATTATAATTGGAGTAAAGAACATAAATTTGTAAAGTCACTCTTCTTGTTATATCATTGCACTCAAGCTACTACTGGTGTTCCTACAGAGTTCCACTCTTATGTGAATCATTTGGTGTAGCAGAAAATTCTTGCAGAATTTCCACTATTTTATCTGTCATTGGGAAATGCTTAAATATCGAACCAAGCCAAAGGTCATTTGAGGGAAATTGTATTGACTTTATGGAGAAGTTTCCTATTTCACAATTACTAAACTAAGAGACTTATGGTTTGTACATTAGGTACACAAATAAACTACTTACATGGTCACTAGAGAACTTTGTTTTGGTATCAGGTCCTTGTATTGCAGTGGATTAGCATTCTGCATCATGGAAAATGTTCCTGCATAATAATTCCCAGTCAAATCCTTGACAGGACAATCCTGATCAGGTATAAATCTCCCATCTCTAAGAAGCTGAATGAAGATACAAGTTAACAATAAATCTCATATGTTTATCCAAAACCAAAAGTGACAAAACAAGTCTCATCAGAAATCAATCAAAACATAAAAACGGCTTAGACAATATCCTATACAAAGTCATTTTTTCTTTTATATAAATGAAAAGTAAAATTGCTTTATCAATTCAATAGTACTATAGACGTACTATATAAAAAATAGCGCAAGCTCAAATAGTGCAGATAGAGGAGGTCTCTGGTCAAGGTCAGGACTTAACTGACTATCAGAGGTGAATAAGATTTTAGGAGGTTCTGTTTACTGGACTCTTATCAGTGGTCGTTTCTAAGTTCACTGTTTGTCATATATAGATATGGAATCCTCGCAATAATTAAATCTACCATTCAGTATTCAATGGAGTAAGACATATTAGAGAAGAATCATTTAAAAAACTCAATTCTTTTGGACTTACCAAATCAGTATTATGAATCTCATAGCACCCTTCGCGTTCATAGGGTAAGGGTGATGGGACAATCACAGGTGTTGACATAACTAAAGTTTTGTCTTGGATCAGGGGTGGCAGTCTTTTAGGAATTACTGTCACCACTGAGTTAAAACTGGCTGCTCCTACACTTCCATATCTATATTACATGTATAAAATATTGTTAAACTTAAATTTATGTTTATAGCCAGTTCGGGACTGACTTCTGATTTCTTGTCTACCTGGACGATTCACCAGTGGGACTAGAGTCCAGGTCGCTTGTTTCTGAATCTGGAAACATAACAGGACCAATACTAGTGTGCGAGCCGGATGATAGTAATGGAGCACTCTCGGAGCCGCTATCCTGCTCAGGAGACATCTCGCCGATACTCCAGGCATGTCTATGCGGTTTTCTATCGTACATTTTCTGTCTGTATTCAGTTCCTGTAATTGAAAATATTCATTTGAAAATAATTAGAGCTTCAGAGGACGTTGTGTCGCTCCAATCATCTCTCTTATATTGACATTTCTTACCCAGGTCTGTTGCGGAACTTTCCCTCTCTGTGATTGGCGTACCGGTTCGAGGTAAGAATCCACCACCTACGTCTACGAATTTAATTTGGTGCAGTGTTCTAGGCTTCATTTGTTCATGAAGACGATCCTCCTAGTACTTCGTTACTCTACAACGTTCATACACAGCTTTGTCATTCGTCGATTTAATTTTACGTACAAACTCAGCAGATCACATGCTACTTTCTATACGAAAGGCCACACTAAAGGAAGTCAGGGTGAACTCCTGAGTCGACTTAGGCTATATTGAATAAATGAGCAATGTCTATCTGTTAGTTCGAGATAAATTGTCTTCCTAGAGAGAGACTCCTATGGTTTTCTCTGATCTCACTGGTATCCTGTACTCGGGTCCTGACATAGTGCTTGTAGAAGACTTAACTGCCACTGTCTTTCTAGGCAAATTTTCCTATTTACGTATTTAAGCTTCACTCTGTCAGAACAGACGTTTCTTAAGATTTTAGGGTAAAATCTGTGTCTTACACTGAGAGACTCGTGCGGTACTGAAAGTTAAATCGAAGAGGAACATGTGACTATATTCTCAGTGTTGAAACTTATATCAGTCATCCTTGACGTAATTTGCCCCCTCCAGATTTTTCACTTTATATTATCAGCTCTCTCGTACGTTCTTCCCTTCTTATTCCTTTTTCTGTCTACGAAAGTTACTTCTAGGAACCTTTATATTCACGTGCTTTGTCCGTTGTTTTTTTGCTTATTATAAAAATGATATAGAGGATCGACCTAGAAACATGAATAATATTCAGAATACTTTTAGGTATGTAAGATCATAGAAATCAACGAAAAATATAATCAAACAGTGTCGTCATGTTAATGCTATTTCGAAAAACTTATCTATAAATGAAACTTTTTTGCATGTCTTTTTTGCCGAACAATTTCGTAAGATACTGTGATTACTCGCGGATATATTTTTTTTGCATTTCCTTATCAAATTTGACCTACATACCTCCTGTCGATATACAAAAATTGGAATAGTTCTATCTGTTACAAGTTCACAAGAAGAGAAAGAGAATTTTATTTTTTTTTATTCTGGATTACATTATTTTACTTGACAGTTCAATGCTGTATTAAATATGCGTAAACATAAATTACTATCAATGTCTAGAAACTAATATTTCCTGTGGTATTTTACAATTTTCTTTAATGAGTTCATTCGAATTGACCTATATTTCAGAATATACGTCATTAATGATATGGTGGTGCGTTACTCTTTCAACCTTAATTGACTTGACAGATATGTTATTATAAGTTGCGGTAACCCAAAAACAATTTACAGAGTTCTATGAGACTTCGAAAATCCTTCAACTCTCTTATAATACTAGTCAAATTTGATTAGCAGAATATTCTCTGATATAATGTTGAAAGAACTAAAAATAATTATTCTCCATATTTGTCTTATAGACCGTTGGGTTTAGATAAGAAACATTCGAATTAAGATTACTATTATATTTTTTCATTGAAAAAAAAAACTTAACATTGTTTCACAGATCTATAATTTACCAAAAAATTTACCTTCATTATTCGTATTCGTGTTTTTTGTATGAAAATTAAATTGAAAATTGCATTTACCGCACTGTGCGATGAATCATTGGATCTGTTTTACCAACCGTTCGACCCTAGCTGAAAAATGATCTATATGGACAGTAAAATAGAGTACAAGGCGGTAAAATGTTTTTTGAATGGTGTATAGAATTTTCAACTGACAAGATGGCGTCCAGATGCCCTTGTGTGTCATTGGCAGATAGAATTCAGTCTGCTAGCGAGGTTCGCGGCTGTAGGTTGTGTAGGAGTATTTTTTTGCTAACACTAAATTTAACCTTCAATTAAGCCGGCACCTTTCGTATATCGATCACTGTACTGATTTAAACAGCCTACGAGAATGTCAGGTGCCCTGAAGAGCATTGTCGTCGAAACGAAAATCTACGAGGGTCAGAAACCTGGCACCTCTGGCCTTAGAAAGGCCGTTAAAGTCTTCCAGCAAGAACACTACACTGAGAATTTCGTCCAGGCTATTCTTCAGGCTACTGCTGATCGTCTTAAAGGTAGCACTCTTGTCGTTGGCGGTGATGGCCGGTATTATGGAAAGGAAGCCGTCAATAAAATCATTAAAATTGTCGCAGCTAATGGGGTAAGCGGTCATTTCTGAGTATAATTGGTAAACATAATTTTAATTATATGTAGTGTTTTTGAGGATTATGATTCTTAATATTTTCATAAATTTTGAATACCTTCTGTACTCTCCTACTATTGTTAATAGTGGATCTTTGGTGTCATTTAAGGAACGTGACTCGAATTTACTGATTTTCGATGCTTGATCTAGATTAAATTTATACATATATGTATATATTCATATATATAGAAACGAGTTAAGGAGTGTTTTATTTATAGTGTTTTTATAATTCACTAAACTTCTTTTAGAATTAGGTTGTTTAGAGCGTACTTGAAGAAGACATTACATTTTTACAAGTCATCTTTATTATAAATTTTAATAATAACATGTAACTAGGGCTTAGATTATATGTGTAAAGTTTCACATGTCATTAGTAGTATTTACAATTTCATCATTGATTGTGTTATCTGTTTATTAGTTAGCATGTTGTGCCAGTAAACAATACTTAAAAAACAAAAGTAACAAGTGAAAGCAATATATTTATTTTTTTTTCAAATTACTATAATACTTTGCTTCTTGAATGATTACTATTTATGCAATTATTACTTACATAGAAAAGACATGACCTTTCGTGATAGTGCTTCTTTATCAGTCGCGTCAGTGGTAAGACCCCTTCTATAAAGAATGTGTTGATATAGAAAGAAAATTTCTTCATAGTAGCTAGTTAAATTTTATTGCTAAAAATCATTTTAACATGTCCATCATCTTACTGGATATTTATTTTGTTGGATTAGGTGGACAAGCTAATAATTGGACAGAATGGAATTCTTTCGACTCCTGCAGTGTCAGCTATAATACGGAAGTACAAAACTCTAGGTGGAATTGTGCTGACAGCCTCGCATAATCCTGGCGGTCCAGACGCCGATTTTGGTATAAAATTCAATTGCGACAACGGTGGTCCTGCGCCTGACAATGTTACTAACGAGATATATGAGATCACTAGGGTACTCAAGAATTATAAAATCGTACCAGAACTCGTGGTAGATATTGATAAGATCCAGAAGACCACCCTCCAGGTGGATGGCAAGGACTTCACCATCGAAGTCATTGACTCTGTTCAGGATTACGTGGAGCTTATGAAGGAGATATTTGATTTTTCAGCCATTAAAAATCTTCTTCAGGGAAGCGCAGATCGAGCCCCCTTTCAAGTCCTTATCAATTCTCTTAATGGAGGTTTGTAAAATATTTTTTAACGTCTGAAATTTATACGTGAAATATATTGTTCTATATGAATGCTTATAGTTACCGGACCGTACGTCAAAAAAATCTTTGGCGAAGAACTTGGCGTGGCAAGTAGCAGCCTGGTGAATGCAACTCCTTTAGAAGACTTTGGAGGTCTCCATCCAGATCCAAATCTCACGTACGCCGCTGACCTTGTGAACGCTGTTAAGAATGGTCCATACGACTTTGGGGCAGCTTTCGACGGCGACGGCGACAGGAACATGGTAAGCATATTATTATAAAATATTCAGAATCACTTTAAAAGATTAAAAATATTTAGATTATAGGAGAAAAAGCTTTCTTCGTAACACCTTCGGACTCTTTAGCTGTTCTGGCTGCCAATCTAGAAGCCATACCCTATTTCCAACGTACTGGTGTCAAAGGTTATGCCAGGTCTATGCCTACCGGTGCTGCTGTCGATAGGGTAGCAGCCAAAAGTGGTGTTGAGTTCTTTGAAGTACCCACTGGCTGGAAATATTTTGGTAATCTTATGGATGCTGGAAGACTCTCTCTCTGTGGGGAGGAAAGCTTTGGTACAGGTTCTGATCACATTCGTGAAAAGGACGGTATCTGGGCTTCCCTCGCCTGGCTCAGTGTGATAGCCAAACTTGGAAAGTCCATTGAGGATATCCTCAAGGATCACTGGACCACGTATGGTAGAAACTTTTTCACCAGGTATTTCGAGAATCTCTATGCCGTCAGTATATCTGACATTTTCAGAGATTGACTGATTTTATTTGTTCTTTCTATCAGATATGATTATGAGAATTGTGATTCCGAAGCGGCCAATAAAGTCATGGCCGAAGTAGAAACTAAGATTGAACAGAAAGACTTCGTGGGGACAAAACTGACCTACGAGAATAAGGTTTACATTGTCAAGGAAGCTGATAATTATTCTTACAAGGATCCCGTCGATGAAAGTGTGACTACCAAACAAGTAAATATTACCCAGCTTCACAATTACATAGCCTGTATCTTATTATGAACATCGTCCTAATTTTTGGATCTGTATATCTATGTTCCAGGGTCTAAGGATCCTCTTCGAGGATGGTTCTAGGGTGATCTTTCGACTCTCTGGAACGGGTTCTTCAGGTGCCACAATTCGTCTCTACGTGGATAGCTACGAGTCAGATCCGTCGACCTTCGACAAGGATGCTCAGGAAGTGTTGAAACCCTTGGTGAACGTCGCCCTGGTGTTGAGTAAACTCCAAGAGCATACCGGACGCCAGGCGCCAACTGTAATAACGTAAATCGTATCAGATTTATTTTCTTTCCCCCGTTAATTGGAAAAAAAACAACAGTTCTCTCAGACCTCTCTCTAGATTCGAGTAATATCACGCCGCGAGAGGTATATCACAGGTCATTCATCCTTGTCATAAACGAACATAGATATAATCATCGAGTATCATGAAATCATTAATTCATTAACACGTAATAGCAATCATTCAATTCGAAATAATAATATAAATAGTATCCGTGTCTCAGGGACATCTATAACGTCTCGCATTGTATTCAGGGGTTTCATCGCGTAAGTCGGTTTGAATTCGAGAGGTAAAACGATGGGTATCTAATTGTTTGTACTTTTTTTTTATCATTCAAAATTGAAAACGCGTTCCGACTCTCGCAATTGCTCAAGACTGTAGTTAAACGGAAATAAACGAAATGCGAAGAGAAAAAAAAATGAATAACCAGAAATAAGTAACGAAGGTTTTTCCATTTTTACAAGGTTTTTAAACAAACGCAAGAAATACGGTAACCAGTTAAGCGATTAATGACAAATCAGCGATCTATTCAACTGGAATTCCGTACACTGATGTTCTTCAGTATATTGGTTCCTGAGGTATAGATCTCTGATGTGTCCCAATAGCGATAGCATAAGTTGGCTGTTTATCACTGAGAAATTACCAAATGCTAGATAATTTGTTATCCAATATATTTACCAGATATACCCCGTTTGTGTACCTCGCGTACCTTCGTGCTCACGTTAATCAAATGTCAAGTCCCTCGGACACGAGAAAGAAGTCAGTCAAACCGAATATTTAAATAGAACAAGGATATGTAGGAACAAGACATATGTAGTTTATTAAGTATTTAAGATGGATGGAAATAGTTGATGATACATGAGATTTGTGGCTACCTCTTAATCGTGTCCGTCTGACAATCTGAGATCGTACAGTGCGAAATGACCTAGAGAATTGTTCTTGTTTGGCAAAGCGTATTTAGGATTGACGTAAGGAGAAAGAAAGAAAGAAAGAAAAGGTAGTAGAAAAGACAATGGTCGATGATGCTGTTGTAAACAGTTTTCTCAATACTGTTTTTATGTCTCTGTGAAATTCCTCTTCTAGAACCGCGTGCCATATATTATGGCGGCCCCCGCGTAGTAATTTTTCTCGATAAATATCGTGAGATAATTCTTATTGTAATAAGTACTCATCATTGTAGACGGGGCTGACTTTTTTCCGAATTCACTTTCGAAAGAAAAGTGACACATAGTTATGTCAAAATTTATCTTGACAATGTTAAAGAAAGGTTATACGAAATGAGCTAAAAGAGAGAATGAGTGTGATGGAACTAACGATGATTCATTAACGTCCAATATACGTTAATGACTTTTTCCGTTTCAATTATTATATTAGTCATTATATTCGTAGAAACAAAATCTATGTGCGTCCAAATGGCTGTCCATTGGGCACCGTGAAAAAGATGTCACTGAAAAAAAAATGTTCACAAGTTCACATCCGCGTCGTAATCGAATGTCCTCTTTTTTTTCGCGCGGGAGACCGCATCCGTGTCTCTCTTTCTCTTTCTTTCCGAAATATCTTCCAGGGAAAGAAAGGAGCACATCGGAGATGCAAATTATAATATTAAGCGGCGAACGATTAATCGTAAGAGGTAAACGCCATTTTAAAACTCTAAGGAGATAATTGTGGATAGCCTTTGAGGCGTCTATCAATCGCTTCGACATAATCTTTAATCTTTTAATTTCCATTCATTATTATTAATCGTTATCGATGTTGTTTCCACGTTATAAAGTTTTATCTGTGTCGTTATGCGCTTATTCCTTTTGTTTCTTCGTTAAAACAGGATCTCTGTATATTGTATACGCTCTAATTCGATGCTTGATCGCCTTGCATTGTAATAATTGGTTATCTCTATTATCTGATAGATAATCCATTGCCTGCTGACCTTTTAATATCCCCTTTAGAAGGAAGCTTAAGTAATGTGTATAAGGCGTTTGGACGTCTTTGGGAAACTGGTGAATCACTTTTCTAGATGGCTTTACGAGTTTCCCGGAGACATTGAGAGACGTAAAATGAAAAAGAATAATATATTAATGTAGGTCGTGGATTATCGATTGAGAGATACCCGGCGTGCGTCCTCTGTATACTGTACTAATAATTTTGACGAGGTCGATTATTATGATTTTCGAATTTCATCTCTATCAATTTAATACGGCCGGCGGGTTCTCGATGTTTCCGTTTTAATTCGCAGGACAGACAGAAAGGTCTTATATTATTGCGTAACCACGATATAATTCGTATAAGTAACCAAAGAATTATTAATTCAATTAATTTATCTTGTTCGGACAAAGTCCCTTGCGAGTCACCTAGAGTTACAACTAGACGAGAGTAAGGGATGATCAATCTATACGACCCCAGCCGAGTATCTCTTTGATACTTGAGTCGACGAGTAGATTAAGGATATACTAACGAACTTGTAAAAAGAAGAAAAACGATGAAAGAAAGTGAAGATACCAAAAAAGAGGAGTACGAGACGTATGAAAAAAAGGAGAACAAAGTTGTTGAAGTAAAGGGATACCGTCGAAGGATAGGGATAAAGAAAACTTTGATGTCCACGATCGTGCGGCCCATCGTGCCAGATGGCAATTTGGTCCCAAAATGATAAGAGTTGGCACACATATATATATAAGAAAGTGAAGAAGAAAAAAGAAGGAGCCACGCGATCCTGAAATTTAAGCCCCTTCTCTTGCGTGCACTATACAAATGCGCGCGTGCTTAATTGTCGAGAGCAATTCGTCTATAAAATTTATATGTCCTAATGACGATTCCTTGTGGAACAAGTCATTGGTATTCGTCACGCTAATTAAAATAGTCATTAAAGGACTCTTCGACCTTTGGGATTGTAATACTGTTGTTGAGTGTCTTGTCGGCGAATACGAGACGATATAATGATAAACAATAAGATAAATTCCTTAATCTCGAAGACTCCTCGAATGAGGTCAGTAAAGACGGTTTATTAATTATTGAACGGCTTTTCTTTTATCAGTCATATTCTCGTTTCACGAGTCGCGCTTATCGAGAACAAGAAAGAAAAGATAACAAGAGAAATCCATTAAATCATTGTCTAATTGGAGAAGACATGTAGGTAACGATTCGCAATGACCCGGACCGGTGCACGCAGCGTTCCCAATTATCAAGGGAATGATTAATAAGACCCCGTGACATTATTGATCTTTAATTTGTTAAACTTTTTTTTTCTTTTCATCTCTTTGTCAACTATAACAGCGTATCACTATGACGCTACAGGATTGCTTGGAACGATGCGTGCACGCCGCCAGGGATGGAAACGCGAGATCGGCATGATATCTATATCTAAGTGTGATTAAAAATTTCTCGAAATTATATCCTGATACTTATACTTTAATTGATCGTGTGATCGTGTATATAGACTTGTTTATATCTGCATTTTTAAACTGAAAAGGATTCAGTGCTGTCTGCATGAGGATGGAGAATGGAGAGAATTAGTGTGTGCGTATGTGCGCGCAGGTGTTCTGTGTGTATGTGTGTGAGAGAGAGAGAGAGAGAGAGAGAGAGAGAGAGAGAGAAAGAGAGAAGACGCTTACTATACGTTGTGCCGATCTCTGCGTTATGAGAATAGGTATAGGAAAGATTCCGAGAGGAAGATTTTTTTTGTACATAGTCGACGAGATGAGGGAGGATACTTGGGGACCTGAGCCGACACGCACTCCCGTTCAGTTATCTAATCTTGTGTCGAGGACATTTTGTCTTTCTATTTCTCACGATCCGGTAATCTGTTGATCCAAGAGAAAAATTGATTGTTAATTGCTAAGGAGATTGATTGATTGAAGACGAAATTCTGGAAATTGTCCCTCATAGTTGTTTCTTGATCACCTTCGTAACATTAAACATCTCTTGGCTCGTGAGGGTAGATAGAGAAGAATGTCATTAATGCCAGTGAAGAACTGTGACGTGGAAGTGGTGTCACAGAGACCAGCGATGACTGCCGATTGTACTATAAAGATGAAAAAAAAACTTAACTTAAACATAACACTTGTATCATAGTAAATACTAATTATTCGTGGTAAGTTGCATGAGAGAGAGAGTGGAGACACGTGCCTCCTTCTGATCGAAGGATGCTGAGAAGCGAGTTTTTAGAATTTGCTTTTTTTCCCTTACTTTTCGCACTCGGTATAGAGTTTCTGAATCTTGCATTCCTTCTATTTGCGCTACCGTAATGGCGTTACACCTAAGATAAGATAAGAATAGAGTAGGCGAGCGGTTGTTTTCTCTGGAAGAAGGGTGGGTGGCTCCTTTTGGTATCCTTGGAAAATGAGAAAGAGAAAGTGAGAGAGACACGATTTATATCCTGATAGAGAATTGAAGAGACATTTTTAAAATTTAATTATATATATCCTTCGTTTCTATTGTACGTCACGTCATTTTCTTGACATTTAATCGTTCATGCGAATTCGACAGTTTCACCCTTGTAACTTTAAGATCGTAATTGCAATAAATAAAAAGGAAGTCTGTTATCGATACCCAACATACTACGAGACTCGTTTTATTTTTAATTCAATTTTTAAATTTGTATATAAATATTTTGCTCCATTGGGCGCGACTCTTTTCTTCAAAATTTGCATGGTTCTGACTTCAATTCTATTGGTACGTTACGGATGTACCAGCTGTTTTTATTTGAATCTACATAGTACAAATATGGAGGATTTGCATTATAATTATTCAGGGGACAATTCGACTCAGATAAATAAATTTTCAAGTCTCTGTACATTATGTAAATGTAGCTTGGATTCCATTGGAAGTGCCAGGACATTGCAATTCACTTATGAGGAGGAATTATCTTCGAATGATATGGACAAATCTTATCAGATTGAAAACGTCACACCACTTGTGCAATTGAAGAGCGAAGAGGATAAGAGTTCACTAGCTTTATCGTTCAATTCTTCATTGGATATTAAAACTATAGAAGATAGTTTTCCAGAGAAGGACCATAGAATGGTGTCCGTCCATAAGAGTTCACAGGATATGGAGATTCGTGTAGATGACGTTCAAGGAGAGTCAAAAAAAGGACTGCTGAACGTTGCTCAAAATTTTCTCGAATCAAATTTTTTAGATCGTAATTCGAAGGAAAACGACAAAGAATGGTGTAGCATTCAGAATCCTCAAATTGTTCAGAATGTGGTAACAGGAATTTTTGATGAAAATAAAAATGCTAGGATGAAGGAGGAAGATCATTTAAAGATGGGCGAAGAAAGTAATGCACCAGAAATGGGTACTGCAGGCTTTAGGAACAATGAATTTGAACATGCATTTGAGTCACAGTTTCCAAGAGAGGAGGAACTGGATCGTATTGAATGTGAAGCTCTTAACATCAAGAAACCAGCATGGCTAGAAAATCCTGCCGTACCTCCTGATTGTAAGACATTGAGAAGGAGGATTTTACAGCGTCGTGAAGTAATTTTTGCTATGGCGCAGGAACTGTTGAATCTTAGGTAGTTAGTTAGAAACTTGGAGAATTCAGATCGGCATTATTTATTGTATAAAGGTATTATAGTAATTTTCTTCTTTCGCAGCTGCCATGTTGAAAATATCAGACAAACTATGCTGAGTAATGACTTAAATGTGGCATCCACAGCAAGTGCACCTTGCCATAGCAGAGCAACAATTACCAGAAAACGACCAAAAGAAATACCGTTTTATAATTCAAATATGCAGAATTCAGTTTTTATTCATAAAAAGATAAAGCCGGATAAAGAAGATTTTTTCAAGCCTTAAGTGATAGAGTTAGAAAAAATAATTTTTTTTTGATGATACAAAAGCTGATATTAAAGCAGTTCAAAGTCGTCTCTCTGTAACAATAAAAAAAAATTGAAGTCTCTAAGTATTACATTGAGAATGTAATTATTGTTCATGTAATTGTTAATTCATATAAATAAATTATGTTTAAAAAATTTGAAGTTACCATATCATTGTATTCCAGGACATGTTTTCTAATTGCAGAAGTATCTACCCAAGTGACAAAGTCTTGTAAGTTCCTATATCAGAAGAAAAGACATTAAAGTGATGGATTTATAAATAATAACAGAGAAACAAAAAAATAAAGTCATACCTAGTTACTAAAAATGCTGGATCTTTTATAACTTCTGCGCCAACCCGTACATGACCTTGTTCTATGAGTTGCGTAGCCATTTTGACAGTTTGACTCATTTTATTTCTGACCATAATAACAGGTAATCGTCTTTTACAAAACGAACTAGCTGTAATTTTTTGACATAACATTAAATCCCATTTTGTAGGGATCAAGCCCATCATGTAAAGTTTTTCTAAAAGAAGAGCACTTTGTTCTATGCGAAAGGGATGTTCCGGGTCAATGTCTTTAATCTTCCTTGCCAACTCACGAATGTGTCTGGCTAACTTGTTATACCTGTAAATAAATACACATTCTCAATTAACGATGCATGAAGCAAGAATCAATCAATTACCACAGTTTACGAGTCAGTACTCGTACTTTGTATAATCCTCACGTTTCTGTATTCTGAAGCGTTTGAGGATCTTCACTTCATGAAGGTTCTTATCTGCTTGCCAGGAAATAAAGTCCACCTTCTTCAGGAGCTTTTGCTCATGATATTTCAACTTTCGAACCATTATTACTAATTTATATTTGTTAATATTTTCGGAGCTCGAGGTTGACAAATACACGTGGAAAAGTATACAGTGATGTATAGGAAGTTTTTGGTTATTTCTTAGGAACATTTCACGCAACGATGTATACCATTGCTGCACGCCTGTCGTATTAGAAAAATTAACTAGAGTTTACGGTGGGAGTAATTTCCGTCAACCTAACCTTAAGGAAAAGCGACGCCGCAATTGTTTTACAATTTTTATCGTTAATTTCTGTCAATAAATCACAGAACCAAAGGTGAGTTTATTAGGAAAGCAGTAGAGTTTCTATTCTTTTACTGAAATAGATTTGTCGAACTTTAAAATCAACTCTTATAATGAAAATAATTAGTACATTTTAAAATACTCATGGTACGTTTTCAGTGAATTATTTCCTTCTCACAGTAAATAATTAATTGAACGAGTATACAATATTTTGTCTTTTTAATTTTTTAATAGTATTTTGTAATCTACTTAGTTATTGTTTATGTGAAAAACCTTTTTTTTCAAGCATAATGGATATACGACCGAACAATACAATCTACATAAACAATCTCAATGAGAAAATAAAGAAAGAGGAATTGAAAAAGTCTCTTTACGCAATATTCTCTCAATTTGGTCAAATCTTGGATATAGTTGCATTGAAAACCTTGAAAATGAGAGGGCAGGCTTTTGTCATATTCAAAGAAATAGCCAGTGCAACGAATGCTCTGCGATCTATGCAAGGATTTCCCTTCTATGATAAACCAATGGTAAGTAGATGTTTTATCCGATTAATGTAAGAGGAAATAACTAAGTCTTTCTCAATAGAGAATACAATATGCAAAGACAGACAGTGATCTGATTGCAAAAATAAAGGGAACTTTTGCTGAACGTCCAAAGAAGCCAAAACGTGTTGTACCTGCTGCTGAAGAAGAAGCAAAAAGGGCAAAGAAGCGTGCCAAAGAGCAAGCAAAACATTCTCAGCAAATTGGCTATCATACTGGAGTGCCGCAACATCCTGGACTCACCAATACAGCTGTACCTGAACAACCTCCCAATCAAATTCTCTTCCTCACCAATTTGCCAGATGAAACTAGTGAGATGATGTTGTCGATGTTGTTCAACCAATTCCCAGGCTTCAAGGAAGTTCGATTGGTGCCAAATCGTCATGACATTGCCTTTGTTGAGTTTGAAAATGAAGTGCAATCTGGTGCGGCAAAGGATGCTTTACAGGGTTTCAAGATCACGCCATCACACGCCATGAAAATATCCTTTGCCAAGAAGTAGTGCCGATCTTTTCTACATTTGAATAAATATCCTTCATTTGTGTATACTTGTGCGCGTGTATACTTGTGTAATATTTTACAAAAAGTTAGTGCGTCTTTACAAACTGAGAATCTACATCCTTTGCAGTCATGATAATGAATTTAAGAACAGTATTCGTATTTGTTCTAGCAAATAGACCATTTCATCAAACTTGGAATGTAAAATATGCATAAGCTAAGATTTTTGCATCTTGTACATTTAATTGATAGTGTATAAATAAAGTCTGCACGGTCCTGTTGTAAATAATGTCTATCGATAGAGCATTGCACTAAGCCTATGCTAGACTTCAGGACTAGTTTTGATACGTCTGCACTGCGTACATTCTTTATTATCTAATTTCACTTTTATCAATTCCAATAAGATGAATATAATAATATTTAATAATTATTTAGGGAATTGTTTAAATGTTTGCTCATTATAGCTGGAGTCCCTCTAGATTCTCAGCGAACTCTAGCGGATCTCACGTGGAACAGAAACTTTACCACATAGCAGCACTCGACATAATTAGACAGTTGCAGACAGTTGTTTTTCGTCTGTTGTGGGGGCCGGACGCTTTTCTTGTTCTATGATTTAAGTTCAGTG
This sequence comes from Cephus cinctus, assembly GCF_000341935.2. Taxonomy (NCBI): domain Eukaryota; kingdom Metazoa; phylum Arthropoda; class Insecta; order Hymenoptera; family Cephidae; genus Cephus; species Cephus cinctus. Next base: position 503,938 of record NW_014333242.1, on the reverse strand, counting down.
TTTTCGTTATATTAGACGTTTTACTTTCAAGCAGAGGCTATAATTTTCTTGTCAATTTCGTGACTATCTAGGATTTTCTGTGAACAAAGAAAATGCCAGTCTTTCACACGAAGACTATAGAGAGCATCCTCGAGCCTGTGGCACAGCAGGTAAGATTAAATATTTAAAGAAAAGACATCAAGGATAATCTGGTTGATTCCATTCGAAAAAATGAGTAATTTTGCACAAAAATTATTTTGTATGAAGTCCTGACCTTTCATAAGAATTCCAGATTTTAAAATAATTTATTTAACAAATTTTCATATTTTACTTATTCTTTTTGAAGTGCCTATGGTATTAGAAAAATCTTTCTCATTTTTCTCTATTCATCTATTGTCCTTAGGGGGCGAAGGAGCAAACTGTTTCAATTTTTGCATGATGTTATTACTTTTAAGTTGAAAAATGTCTTATATTTTATCTTTGTAATACTCCTAATTTTAGGTAATTGACTAATTTAAAAATACAGTTGAAGTGATTGTATTCCGTGCTGTATCTTTTCTTGAGGTACGAGTCATCTCGTTATCACAAGAAAGGAAAGAAAAAGCATTATTGGTCATCAATGAGATTCAGTTAACTTCATTGAGTCACTCATCATTTATCTCTACTCTAGTTTACTCTATGATCATCTTCACTGTCCAGGGTAATTCAATGTGACACTTGCGAGTGTCATATTTCTATTTATAAATAAGAATGACATCATCCTGTTGATCAGGGGGACTTCAAATCATTTTCGACTCTCGGGTATGGTTGAATTTCTTCAAAAGCTCTATTTTGGCATTAATTGTAACAATTCTCCAATTACCAAAAAAGGTTACAATTATTTGCTACCCATGCAATCTGTAATTATAATAATAGATCCGCAACCTGAAACAGATTTGTATAAGCTAATAATTGGTACTCGTTCAGTTTTGCCCATAGTACAGTTTTCCATTAGCCAAAAAAGGTTCCGTAGCTTTTATGGACCACCTACACTAATCCTATATATTGAGAAATATTTTCATTTTTAAATTGAGAATATCGAAGTGATCTTATATGAAAATTAAATTCTCCCTAAATTTTCCCAGTCGTGTGTTTTCCACATGGACCACACCTTCTGGCTTACTCCGCGGCTCAGAGTTTACAAGGAAATCTATAAATATACAAGGTGAAAATAAAAAAGCCTCCTCGGCCAACGCCAAAAGGCTCCATTACACAATGCCCCAGGCAGCTTCCGTTATGGAATCCTACCTCTCTCTCCTTTTCTCTCTTTCTTTCATACTCACTGAATTCCCCGACTCCAACTCCTTTCTCATATCTTCTTCTTACATCACCCTAACGCGTGTAACAGGGCCTTCACGTTTGTACCCACACGATTTATGGAAATGATGTAGTTTAGCTGCTGACCAAATAAGGATTGGCTTGTTTTATTTCATTGGCGTCAGACTCGCCATACATTAATTGAGCACTTCACTCTTTTCATATGTAGAATCATCAATGCTTTAATTACTTTTCTATAGATGTTTAATTATACTCCCATAGAGTTACAGCAGTAGAGATAAAAGATTGAAAACCATTAATTCTAAATTCCAATTACCCTAGTGTACCGAATGTAAACGCAGATTTGTAATCATAATCTTATATTATGAATGAATGAACTATTCATATTTCAGGTCTCGAGGCTTGTCATACTTCATGAGGAAGCTGAAGATGGAAACGCCATGCCTGACCTGGGCAGGCCTGTTCAGGCAGTCAGTATGGCTGTCACTAATCTTGTTAAGGTACCAACCAAGTTTCATAAAATAGTTTTAAACAGTTTTATGATTCATAGTGTTATTTTTGGAGCCGTACACCCTCGTAGAGAAACTGGCTATGAGCCAATAAACATCAACGTCGTTGATAATAATCTAATGGATGATGACGACGGTTCCTTTAATTTTTATGCAGGTTGGCAAAGAAACCATCAATTCCTCGGATGATGCCTTACTTAAACAGGATATGCCCACCGCCTTGCACAGGGTTGAAAGTGCCTCAAGACTCCTTGAAGAAGCTTCAGGAATGCTCAAGCAGGATCCATATTCAGGACCAGCCAGGTAAACGCTACTACATTGCAGATAAGCGTTTCTTGAACCATTAGAGTTGTGTAATAATTCCGTCCGGATGTTGAGAGCAACCGCAACCGGATCCCTGGAATTCTGACATAATCATGATATTCATAGGGATAAAGTAATTATAATGAAAATGTCAAGCACACTTATTACATGGAAACATATAAATCGTATCTTGCATGAATGTTTTTGAATAAAGGAATTATCTGTTTTCAGAAAGAAACTCATTGAAGGTTCCCGAGGTATCCTGCAGGGAACGAGTTCCCTGCTGCTCTGCTTTGACGAGAGTGAAGTTAGGAAGATCATCCGTGAGTGCAAGAGAGTCTTGGATTACTTAGCTGTGGCCGAGGTTATCGAGACCATGGAGGATTTGGTGCACTTCTTGAAGAATCTTAGTCCTTGCCTGAGTAAAGTATCTAGGGAAGTTAGTGCCAGGGAAAAAGAACTCACTCACCAGGTTCATCGTGAAATCCTAGTACGATGTTTGGAGCAAGTAAGTAGTATGGAACAGCAACGAATAAAATATTATGGCAAGTTATAAGACCCCAACTGTTTCATTTTCTTCCAGGTGAAGACCTTGGCGCCAATTCTCATATGCTCGATGAAGATCTTCATTCACATTATCTCTCAGGGAGGTAAGGGTGCCGAGGAAGCTGCAGAAAACAGAAACTACCTTTCAGGACGCATGTCAGATGAACTGAATGAAATCATTCGTGTCCTCCAGCTTACGACGTACGACGAGGAGGAATGGGATGCAGATCAGCTCACGGTAAATACGTCTGGCTCCATAATCCTTAAAAAATTTACCTGTAACTACGTACCAATACAATAAAATTCTCAGGTCCTGAAGAAGGCTCAGAGTGCAATAGAGTCCAGGTTGCGTGCTGCGGAAGACTGGCTCGACGATGGAAACGCATTACGTGGTGGCGTTGGCGAAAAGAGTCTTCGACAAATTGTTGAGCAGGCATCCAGGTTGGCAGATCGATGTCTGCCACCCTCGCAGGCGGAACCCTTAACAAAATTGGCTTCTCAGATTACAACCATGACCGATGCCCTCTGCGAATTGCGTCAGGATGGCAGGGGTTAGTGTCTCTATTTATTTACTTATAATGCTTGGTCTCTAATATTCTACCAGAACCGTATTTTGATTATTGTCTATCTTGTATAGGTAACTCGCCACAGGCTGAAGCCCTAGCTAGAGGAATCAAGGAGAAGCTCAATGAGCTCAGGTCAAACATCGCCTCCGCTTTGGTCGCTGCCGACAAGTCAGGTATCGCGCAGACAGCTCATACCGTTTCTGGTAGATTGGAACAGGCAAACAAGTGGCTATTGAATCCTCAACATGATGACAAAGGACTTGGACAGCGAGCTATTGCTCTTATTGTTCACGAAGGAAAGAAGGTATGTATGATCATTCAATGTGAATAGATCATCTTTTAAATTAAACATTAGGTTATTTATAAGCTACTGTTCATTGAAATGCTTTCGTTGACTGGATAGAACCAGAAACACATTCAGGATGTAAGTATCATTAGGGTGTATTGTAATGCGTTTTTTTTTTCTTTTGAAAAATATGTAAATTTTTCTTCTCGTACTGTTTAACGTCAGGTCGCCGAAGGTTTGCCAGGAATTCACAAGGCAGAGATTCTTCAGCTGTGCGATGAGGTGGACAACCTATCCCGTCAGTTGGGTAATCTCTGTGCCCATGGTCAGGGCAATACGCCTAGGGCACAGGACATAGCGCGTCAGCTCTCGCAGAAGCTCTATGAGTTGAAGAATCGTATCCAACAAGCTGTAGTATCTCGTGTAGTAGAGGATTTCATCGACATCTCCACACCCTTGAAACAGTTCACCGACGCCGTCCTTACTCCAGAGGGTGTCCCTGGACGAGATCAGAATTTCAACGACAAGGCACATGCTCTACAGACCTTGTCCAATCGCGCTGCTAAGACCGCCAGGATGGTTGCTGCCGGAGGTAAGATATCCATGTACCTGATTAATAATGGTAAGACCTTTTGTAAAATAATTGTGTCTACTTCCAGGCTCAGGAGGAAACAAGAAATTAGCCGAAGCCCTGGTGGCCAGTGCTAATCAAGTAGAGTCTTTGACTCCACAGCTGGTGAACGCTGGTCGCATCAGGATGACCTACCCCTCGAGCAAAGCTGCTGACGAACACTTTGAAAATCTACGACAACAATACGCTGAGACTATTCAGCGCGCCAGGGCGCTCTGTGATGAAGCTACCGACAGCGGAGACTTTATAAGGACTTCGGAGGAGCAGATGCAGAAGCACTCTTTCCTCTGCGAGGATGCTATCGCGAAGGGTCAACCTCAGAAGATGGTTGACAATACCGCAGCCATCGCTAGGTTGTCTAATCGCGTAATCCTGGTTGCCAAGCAGGAAAGCGACAATAGCGAAGATCCTGCTTTCATTCAGCGTGTGAATCATGCTGCTGATGTCTTGCAAAACTGTGAGTGTCAATTTATACTCTCTCTTTACTATGCAACAAAAATAGTAAGACAGTTCTTAATTGAGCTTTAGTCCTCTTATTTTTGTCCCTGTTTTTTGGCTTGCTATTTAATTTCCACTACGTTAGAACTATTCGAGAATGTTTCCTCTGCAAAAACTCTGCTCAACCAATTGACATTCGTTAAACCGTAGGCGTAGCTTGGAGCTTCTTTTTCTTCGACTCGTCAATAAGTTCTTAAAGATATCCTAACCCATTTTAAGATCATTGCGAAAGTCCAGTCTTTGTTCATCTTGATCATGGGACAGACTAACGTGAATCTATCCAAAGGAAAATCATCCAAGGATGTTTCCAAGCGCCTGAGTGCACTCAGGCATCAGTTTCTGACTGAGATGGGTACATGAGAACAGTTACCTAATATAATAGATTAATTGATCTATCAAAGTTATATGAAGGAATTGTTTTTGTATGATTCAGGTGTGGCACCAATGGTTCAGGATGCTAAAGCCGTAGCCATCAATACAAATGATTCTCCTGCAGTTTCTCGTTGGCGCGAGAGCAATCGCGCTGTAAGTAATTTTCAATAGAATTTGAAACATAATAAATATTTAATATTTTGTCAACTATCAAGTGATCGGTAATCTTATACTTTTTTTCTTTTATCTTTGTCTTGCGTAGCTGCTAAACAGTGTTGGCCAAGTACGGAAAGCAGTGACAGTTCATCCGGATCTACCACCAACACCGGATCTCTCGCAATTGCGTGTGAATGACGGTGAGTCAATTATGAATTATCTTACTATGTTAAGAATCTACGATCTCTGAGGGTTTCTGGTTAAGTCTGCTTAACGTTAATCCACAGTTTGGTAAGCGGTGATAGTGAAAATTGGGTACTGTAATAAGAAAGCAATTTGAGAGAATCAGTAGAACTGCTGTATATAATTTGCTTAGGCCACTAATGGTAACAATTTGATAATAACGTTATGTATTTTTGTCTGAATATTGTGGAAAGGGACGAAGACAAATTCTAATAACGGAAGGAGAGATTTTAAAGTGTCAAAGAAAATTATAGAATGAAAGTCAATGACCAATCATTCTAGCTAAACAGATGGATCGCTTGTTGTATTTTTTGCAGAGGAACAAATGCCAAGCCAGCGATACAGTTACTTCACAGACAAAGGTATCTCGATTAGAATGAAGGAAAAGAAAGTATCTCGAAATATGCATGATTGTCTTTTATATTATCTAATGAGTTTAATCTCCTCTTGATCTTTCGTAGAGAAGTTTCATTCTAAATCAACATTGATCATAATGCACCTGATAATAATTCTTCTTTTGAAAGGTTTCTCTTTTTTTCATTTTTTTTTTCATGAGATTGTTTTACTATGATTCTTTTAATCTCGTGTCTACTACTGACAATACTCACGTAGACGTTAGGTAATTGCATAAAAAGAAAAAGAAACATGTGTATCATTCTTGAAACCGATTTCCCAGTGGGAGAACCATTAAGGAATCAACCATCACCCAGCAATTTACGCGTGACAAGCCCAACCCTGGGCAGCAATAAATCGCAGATTCGTTCCATCAGTCCATTGCCAAAATGGGCACGTGGAGGTATTAAACAAAGCCCAGCAATTAAGAAAAAAAAAAAATAAAATAAAGAAATTCAAGAAGCCACACAGATCTAGAATTTAGAATTTTTAAACAAAAATAAAGTCATTGTACAACAAAGATGCCGGTCTTTAGCATAGAGACTTTTCATTCGTTTATTTTGTTCTTTCATTCTTAAATGCCAAATAGTATTCTTACGTATCTCAATTAATTTGTTTATATTATTTTTATTCTGCATACATATACTCATATCTCTGCTAAATCTATATACCTATTAACTGGGTATTTGATTGTCAGGAGATAATCCTGACCTGCTATACCAGGAACTGGCTTCAGAGGACGAGCTCGAGCGATCGGCTCTAGGTAATAACAACAGAGCTTTTTAAGCTCTCATCAGTGAATAAGATTGCGGATGTATAAATGAATGCCCTGTTATGCCATATGACACACAGTATACGAGTACGAATTGGCTTGTCGCATTACTAACAGACTGGAGCATGTTTCTCATAGGGATGAGAATATCAGTACAGATTCGATATTAAATGTTGACACGATTCAGGGAAAGTGGTAGTGATGATTGACTGGCCCGAAGCACTGACAAGGTGGAAGAAGTCATTAAACCTTTACAAAGGGATGATGATCCTTAAAGAATATTCATAGACCAAAGTTTATGGGAAAAAATTTAGAATTACCATTTATACTTATTTTTACTTCTGCGTTGAATATTTTGTTTTTTAATATTGTTCATCCAAGATAATTGATGTTTGTTCAGTAAAGAACAGGTATCCTAACAAATTGTTTGTATTAATACTTGCATTGGACTGCTGCATGCTATTGTTTATATGATATAATTAATCGATTACATATATGATATCTCTCTGTTATGCTTGCCTCTTGTACGTCCTTCAGGATATTGTCGATACTATGAGGAAGATGATGAGGGTAAGGGTGCTCATGAATGTCAGACACTGCAGAAATGAAATCAGGATTTTAATAACGAGATTATTTAATTTTCGTTTAGGTTTAGACAGTTAATGATTATGGTGTATGTTTTGTGGTGTCTCTCAGTCATGAAATCATAAATCCAAGTGACATTCATCGACGAGAATGAATAAACTTTGTGTCAGCCTATGGCAGTGAAATTATAATTACCTGTAACTGATATTAATATCATTTTGTTATCTTGGGCAAAGCAGATATGGCTCCACCACGTCCACCTCTACCAGGAGGAGAGGTTCCACCACCTAGACCACCTCCTCCAGAAACAGACGATGAGGACGAGATGTTCATGCATGCTCCGCAGCCAAATCATCCTATAATGGTAAGAGGCAAAGCAGGAATATAATATTTGGAGTATATTGGAATAAGAAATTTCATGAGAACCTTGTTCCTATAGATGGCAGCTCACGGTCTCCACCAGGAGGTGCGCCAGTGGTCGAGCAAGGACAATGAAATCATCGCTGCGGCCAAAAAGATGGCTGTACTTATGGGTAGACTGTCAGGTTTAGTTCGTGGGGAAGGTGGAAACAAAAGAGACTTGATTGCCTGTGCCAAGGCCATCGCCGAAGCTTCCCAGGAGGTGACACGTCTTGCCAAGGAACTCGCCAGAGAATGCACCGACAAGCGAATCCGCACGGTGATTATATACTTTATTAATGATTGATTAATGTCTTCTTTAAACCTAATTTGTCGCTGTATCACATCATTATTTTTCTTTGTACATAGAATTTACTGCAAGTATGCGAACGCATACCAACTATTGGAACACAGCTGAAGATTCTCTCTACGGTGAAGGCTACTATGCTTGGTGCACAAGGTACGTTCTTCTCTCATGATACTCTTAAGACTGTACATTGCTGAAATAATTTATTGAAGATCTAGATATACTTAGAGATCATTCGTATTGATTCATTAACTAAATTATAAGAGTGTTGGATAGAGTAATGTTCATCAGATCTGAACTTGAGATCGTGCATACTATCAATGCTTTCATAGAAGAAGCTTTTGCTCGTTAACAAAGAAAAGCATTTCTGCTATAATTTTGTAAAAAAAAAGAAGGAAATGAAAGAAACAGACATGCTAACAACCATTGATATTCCGAATTAACCAAAAATTAACTTTCTTTGCATAGAGATGCTCCCCAGCTGGGAAGAATTGATGCTATATGGTAAAACGATGCTGTACATAAAACCATGCTTGCTGTTTTTATTTTGTCTTCAATCTTATGTTAGCCTTATATAACAGCATGCTTCTTCATTGTGACCATGAGAAATTTTATTTTACCACAGACCATCCCCTAAATCATTCCTTAAGCATTGCACTGTTTCACATGTGCACAAAGCAATTATCTTGTACAAGAATATATAGAAAACTGTATATTTATAAGCATTCATAGCAATCATGGAGGCTCAACCAATCATATAATTACTGGTACATGTACAAAGCACCGTAGATGCTACGTACAATAATTTTCTGAGCTTCATCGGGATTAATCCATTTCTGATTTATTGTTACTCGAATCTTTTATAACGGCGCTGTCGGGAACTCTCACTTTTACTGGCGCAGACGAGTTGATTGGTCGCAGTAAGTTTGGCTGAAAAATCTCTCACTCGACTCAACCTTTAGCATAGATTTAGACATCAGACAATCCTCTTTGTTACACCTGAATAATTCTACACAAAGAGTTTGTATGTGTCTCGCTGTCCAAATACAAAAATTGCCAGTTAGCAACCCTTAACAGTTTCCAATCAGGATATTGAAATGAGAAGGAAGCAACATCCTTGAAAATCTTGGCGCAAAACAAGATTGACCCTGTTGACATTACCTATGATTTATTGAGTTTCTTTAATTATCAGTGTGCATGGCCCTTCCTAAACACCTGAATAATACCCAGTACCAACTCCTGGTGAATTTACTTTAGAATGTGACAGTAATATTAATTTATTTTTCCTCATAAACTACAGGCACCGAAGAGGATCAAGAGGCTACAGACATGCTAGTAGGAAATGCACAGAATCTCATGCAGAGCGTCAAAGAAACTGTACGTGCTGCAGAGTGTGCAAGTATCAAGATCAGAACAGCATCCGGCATGAAATTGCGTTGGGTTCGTCGTCAGCCCTGGTACCAGTACTAGGGGATCCCTATAGCTATTATTGACTAGAGGTATAACAAAGGACTAGGGGATGGTACGAGAGACTAAAAGAAGAAGCAGGGTAACAGTCTAATAGTAAAAGAAAATCCTAGTAGTATCCTTGTTACACTTTGTATTATTATTAAAATATTCTCTTTACTTGCCTAAAAGGAGGTCACAGGTCAATTCGAGGTACAGTTAATATCTTTTTTGAAGACTCCAATACTAATACTTGCTAAAGCATTAATAATATTTATATTAGCATAACTAATTCTTCAGTGCGTCTCCTCGAATTGTGCTGTACCCGCTACACCCTGGAAGTACATCGAACAACCAACAAGTACAACGTTTGGGTGCGACAACATAAAGTATTGTCAATTGTACACGTAATTAGGCTAACTTTAGATATTCAGTAGTATATTTTTTTAATGCGGGCAAAAGAAAAAAAAATAGCTCATTTCCCTCGACCAGGACCGATGAGCCTTTCCTTTTTTTACTCTACAATTAAAGAACCGAGCCCTTTAAATCTTGACCTTCTAAGGTAGGAATAGGCTCCCGTATTTTTCTAATATTTCGTACAATATCCACATTTGGCTTCCTCGGGAAGAGCCTGTCATAGTTCAGTTGTACTCCTGTGGACGACGTGATGCGGCTGGAGTTTCTTCCAAGTGGTGCTAGAATCGTGCAATATATAAATATATCGAATTTTGTTGTTAATTCTTTTTTATAAGGGCGTGCATCCACCCTACGTATTATTGTTATTGTCTGTACATCCTTTTTTAGCAACTGTAAAGATTACAGTGCGTTTTTTCTTTGATCTTATTTACACGTGAATTATATCATCTACCCTCCCGCTGCTACTATTGGAATGTTCTTAATTTTGTCGTTTATATATTTATTACTGATCGCCACGGCATTATAATTAGTTATAATGTAACTATACGATAGATTCAGTGTATCGTAATAAAATAATTTTGAAATTATTCACTTGTCGTTTTTACTTTTCTTGTGTCATTATTTAAAAAAATCATTGTAGCTATATATATATTTACAATCGAGAAATTTTTTCGATTTAAAGTATTATTTTAATAATTCTGTTTACAGCTGGCAGTCTAGAGCGTCTCTTCTTGTTGGCTGTGTTCCTACGGTGGCTCCAGGCATTTTATTTTTTGGAATTTTACCAGGTCGTAGGTATGGATTATCAATAGCGTCTTGTTGAGCACCTGTCTCTCCGTTTTGTTCAGCTTCTTCGACATTTTGCATTTTTATAGCTAAAAATGAAAATCAGGTTGTAATTTGAAGAGCAATGTTGAAATTGTTTTGAAAACAGCAAGAGTAATTTTGTACCTTCTTCCGTATCTTCAACCTTAGGCTCCTTCTTTTTCTTTACAGGGCTTGGTTCAAATTGAAACTCTTGATCTGGCTCAAAGACCTGATCTTGTGGCAATAATGCTGAAAGATAGCTGGGAAACTGTGGTTCGCAAGCTATCACTAGATAATCAAATGTGGTATTATATTAATTTTAACAGCAGAGTAGAATATTTTAATCAAATGAAATAAAACATACAAGGAAACATGCTGTTATCCTCAGTAAGAAAGAGACTGTGCGTTTCTCCAGTCTTAGCAATAAATCTTGTTAATGCTCTTTCAATGTCACGTTTTTGAGAAGCAGCTTTCTCACGTATTGCTTCATATTCCGTCACAGGTTGCTTGTGAGTCTAAAGTGAAAAAAATATTATAGATTTAGACCTGATAACATGATACAAGTGTAAATAAACTCACTGGTGTCCTTATATATGCATGAGGATCTGGAAAAGCTGGTAAATGATTTGGTATATGTGAAGGGTGTCCTAGCTTAACACCAGCTTGTAACATGTTCAGCTGCTTTGATTGAGTTTGCTGTTGAAGCGATGGTAGTACTGTTCTACTGGACCTTTTTCCATATGTATCTATCCCATCTACACGTATTCCCATATTAATAAGAGCAAGAATTACATCAGCAATGAGGGGCTCCGTCCTGCTAGCAAGCTCGCAGTAATTCCTAGAGGATTCACCAACCTCTACGATGACTGTAATTCAAATGAAACTGTCAAAAGCAATATCCTTATCATAGTATTATTATATTTACATTCAGAATATTACTCCGAATTAGTTTAGCTGGAAAATATTGTTGAGATTCAGATTGACAAGACTTACAGGACTGTATCATTTCTGTTAATGTTTCTAATGCTTGTTTCTCACACGATTCAAATCCACACTCCATCAGGATACTTGAAACAGCATAATTTAATACCAGTCTTCTTGTATTAACCGCTTGAGCTTCCATAGTGTTTTACTGATTGTCTAATTCAACTTTTGTGAAGGTGTAATAAAAATATTTCGAGGTTAACCCTCCTGTCACAAGCTTAGAGTAAACTGGAGTGAACGCTACTGTTTGATACTATGTAAATGCAGCCTAGATTATATTCAATGGTTGCCTACTCCTGAATCCGGCAATATCACTCAGGATGACGTTTACTGTCTATTTCCGTAGCATCATTCGCATTACTGAGAGTTTCACGTTATGTGTGGCCAGGAGAATAAAAAGATGAGTGTTCAGAATACTGTGCAGAATCTCACTCAAGCTTGCATTGAGATTCGTCAGACTTTAGACTCTGTTAAGGATCAACAAGAACGTGAAAAGATTATTTTGAAACATATAAAAGCATATGCTGACAGTAATTTATCCATCAATGATTTTCAAAAAGGTTACACGCTCTTCCTGTATTAGTTATTTTAGTTATTTCAATGTGATGAGCTGTCATCCATAGAAATGTAAAAGACTGTATTCTTTATTCAAATTGATTGCTTCAGTTTTAAGAACAGAATTTACAGTAAGTAGTATTTTTATTTTTATTTATTGTCTTCAGGTTTGGAATGGTTCAATGTATCGGAGGGATTGTCCTTCCAAAAGCATTTATCTGGAAAATTAATCGTCTTAGATTTCTTCACTTATTGTTGCATCAATTGCATGCATATATTACCAGACTTAGATGCACTAGAGAAAAAATATACTGTCAGCAATGGGTTGGTTGTGGTCAGTAATAAACTTACCATTCTATGTATTACTAATTTCTATAAATTAATCCTATTATCATATATATATTTCTTACAGGTAGGGGTACATAGTGCCAAGTTCAGTAATGAGAAAGATTCAGCAAAGATTCTCTCTGCTGTACAGAGATATAATATATCTCATCCTGTTGTGAACGATGCTAAACATTCAATGTGGAATGATATCGGCATAGTGTGTTGGCCAAGTTTGGTTCTCCTTGGTCCAAAAGGACAACCATTGGTTGTTCTTATTGGCGAGGGACACAGGGAAGAATTATTTCTCTATGTGAAAGTTGCCTTGGCATATTTTAAATCTCTCAATCAATTATCTGGACATTCTATTCCTTTGAAACCTGCGCAGCATCTTTTACCTGCATCCAGGAGCACATTGCTGTTCCCTGGGAAGGTACATGCATTTTATAGTAGTAAAGGTGATGAGAAATTAGCAGTATCCGATACTGGCAATAATAGGATTTTAGTTATGAATTCACAAGGAAAAGTGGAACATATTATCGGTGGATGCTCACCAGGTTTCAAGGATGGGATATTTCATATTGCTAGATTTAATGCACCCCAGGGTGTATTTGGTGAAGATGATATAATCTATGTGGCAGACACAGAGAATCATGCTATTAGACAGGTATTACTATTAAGTTATGGCGTCTTCATACTAGATGAAAGTTTTTGATATTCCAGTTCTTTAATTCTTTCTGCTTTAATGCAGATCGATCTGGTAAGAAAATGTGTATCCACTCTAGCAGGAACAGGTGTACAAGGCCATGATTATTCTGGTGGAAAATTAGGTCAAGACCAACCTTTGTCTTCACCCTGGGATGTAGTAAAATATAAATCAATCATCTTCATAGCTAATGCAGGAACTCATCAAATTTGGGGATACTTTTTAAATGACAGTACATGGTGGACCAAGTAATTATCTTCCATACGGTTTAACAACTTGTTAGTTAGAGTATCAAAGGAAGTTATTAATTTATAGAAAATAATCATTATAAACATATATTTAAATTTTCAGACTGTACAACAGCAAAACTTGCGCATCAATTGTAGGTAAAGGTAAAGAAGAAAACAGAAATAATTGCTACGCTCATGCTGCTAGTTTGGCTCAACCGTCAGGACTAACCATAGCAGAGGAGTTCGATGAACTCTATTTTGCTGACAGCGAAAGTAGTGCCCTTCGAAAGGTTGCTCTGTCAAATGGAAAAGTATCTGCTGCCTGCGGAGCAGATAGAAATCCTTCTGCAAGTATAAACTTATCCCACCGCAAAATCTAATGAACCTATTTAATCAAAATCATGTTTATCTTCTCTAGAACCTACATTGTTTTGGCGATGTAGATGGGAAACAATACGAGGTCAAATTGCAACATCCTCTAGGCGTAGCATGGGATAAGGAAAAGAAGATTGTCTGGCTGGCTGATACTTATAATCACAAGATTAAGAAATTCGATCCTTCTACAGGAACCTGTACGACTGTTTATGGTTGTGATAAATCCACAGCTTTCAATGAACCCAGTGGATTAGCTGTGAGCCTTAATGGGACCCAACTCTATGTTGCTGATACAAATAACCATTCTATCAAGAGTATCAATTTTGAGACTGGTTATATTCATACTGTAAGTATGGATGAGTTTGTCCAATTGAATTTTGATTACTTCATAGCAAAATCAATTTTTTTAGATTCCTGTTGAATTACCAAAAGTAAAGCAAACCGATGCAGACTCCACCGAGCGTTTTTCCTCGGAGATAAATGAGGCCGGTGGTAAGTTAGTGATTACATTTGATTTTGAATTTACTTCCGGTTTAAAAATCAATACTGAAGCTCCACAAAAATGGTCCATTGTTTTGCCTGATGGCTGGAATGCCCAGAAACTAATAGGTGATCTGAATACTCCAATATCTGTCGATGTACCAAACATTTATCAGAAAGTAGAGGCACAAACATTGTTTATTACTTTGGATTTAGTAGTTTGCAAAACGAGTGAGTGTATACCAAAGAAATTAGTGGTGAATCTTCAAGTGAAAGGGAAATCTGACGCTCCTGCAAAAGTTTTTATCGTCCGGAAACTGAAAATTTTTTAAGTATAGGAAAACTAGCAGACGGCTAGAAAACCATCTTCCACTCTTGGCATTATTATAGACCCATGATATTACTTTGCTAGATTATATCGCCATAATTAATGAAGAATATATTTTACTAAAAATTATACTAGTTGGAAAACTCGTAAAATCAGATTCCGAAATACTCTAAATATTTTATTGAGAAGTTTTTACCAATCACGGTTCTGAATTTTTAGCCGTACGACTTGTACGATCGATCTGGGAAGGCTCCCTTAATTTAGACCATGTGAAATAAAAGTTTTTTCGTTATTTGTTAGTTTTAAATAATCGCATTTGAAAATACTATTGAAACTATTCTGACGTTCAGAATATCATCAATTTCCGGCCATGTTAATGAGTAAATATATATTGGCTGAATACTCGGGGTTTGAGTATTTGCAACCTAAGGCTACATCTTTAACATCATAATATAATTAATTATTCGGCAATTGATATTTCTCTTAATTAATTAAAATAAGCAATATGGCCTCGTTAGGAACTAACGGATAATTTTCTAAGGATTGTGTAATAATATTATTTTTACTGTCGCTAATGTTCATTCAAATCGTCTGAATGGTCAATCTATGCACAAAATGTATCTTATAATAAAAAAACAGAATGGCAAAGTCCTCCGTACGTTATTTATTAAAACCCTTATAAATAAATGCGCCTGCAAATGAGTAACACGTGATACGTCTTATTTTTTACAAGATTACCCGTATTGTCACAATTTTTCTAAAACATGACAGATATTCTAAAAAAAATAAACTGATATTAACGCATGAGCACCGTTTTCATTGAGAAAAAATAAAAACTCTAACGCCCCCCCATTCTTATATTATATACACACACTAGTAATTATTGCAATTAAACCATCTAATCATCTAAGTAAAAAATATTAAATGCATAGAATCAATATCGTATAAACATTCCGAGAAATCTGAAATGCGTCTTGCCAAGATTTTCAATTTTCGTATTTTTATTCTGACTAGAGAATCATTATAACAAAGTATCGCAATGTGATGTTTCCGGTACTTGGATTTTACTCCGAGAAGGCAGAAGTAAGAAAAGCACAATATTCAAACAGCAAGAAGAAGAATAAAAGAAAGCAAAGGAAGCTTTTGGATAAAAAACTAAGAAATCGTTATATGTATAGGCACTGTCTTAAAAACAACAGCAAAGTAAAAGAATCCATGGAACGCAACAGCGACAATAAAAAAACCCACGTTTAATACTGCTAATTTGAAAGTCGTAAAACAATTAACAATCTAGCTCATGGACTGACAACAATTCCGTCACTTAATTTATCCATCTACAGTATTATTTATATAGGATCTAATTAAGTGTGTGTCAATCTTAATGAGCGAACTTGCTAATTGTCCTGTACAAAGAAATTTAAGGGCTTCATGTCCCGCTGTTTTTTGAATTACAAAACGAAGCCCCAGATAAGTCATATGCGTACGTGCATAGTCCTTAACAAAATCCATATAATAGTTAGTCTACTAAGGCCTTGTGAAATATCGTCATGCTCTTTCTTATGATCTTTCTCTTATTCTTAGGAACCATAATATTCCGAGTTGATTTATAACCGTGATTTTTAGGATAATGTTAATATCTTTATTAAGTCCATACGCTAACTGCGTATATGCTGTTATGCACTAATATAAATGAACTACAATTTAGAAACTGCATTCAATAAGAATGCAGAGTAAAATTGATATTGAAAAACTATAGTATATACTATATACTGTACTATGTAATGCATTGCTTTACCCAGAAAACCAGGACTTTGTTGTTTTCATCAAAAGGTTTGGAGAAATATCCTCTTCAAGGAATCCTCATCCATCAGGAGGATTGATTATGATCCGTCTATACTTTGATACTGGATTAGCTGGATCACATAGAATAACATCTTTATAAATAACTGCGTCATCAAGTATACCAAGGAGTTTTCTGGAATCATAACAATTTTATATATTAAATATTATAATAAGAGCAAGAATTTACTTCCGAATGGCGGAAGGGAGTTGGATCGGAAGGTTTCTCTTTTTCTCATTTTCTTTTAATTCTACAGTCCGTTATTTCGTTCAGGCGCAGTTGTCCCTTTTTTGTCCCTTTCTGAACCTCCCCAGAAAAATAAGAGAGAAATTTCTACACTTAAACGTTCTCCGTCTTCTTCGTGAGTCAGGTTTTTCATCTTTCTTTTTAATATTTGTTATATTTTAATTTATTTTTCTTATTTATATATTTAAACGCTAGCATAGTATCCGTTTTCCTCTTTTAATAGATACTCTAAATAATTCTGATCTATAAAATTACTTGGAGAAGTAAAACAATATTCTCAATAATAATATTTGTTACATGTCCATCGATGTAACATTATTGGCTATGAGATTAGGAAATAAGTAGGTCCAGGATTCTCGATGATGTTCTACAAAAATTAATTGTATAGAAAAATAAGAAGAAATATTACTGTTATACCTCTGCATATACTCTAATAAGTGACAACCTCCCTACCTCTCTAGGGTGGATTTATTCTATTACTCTACTTGTCGAGGAGTGGGGTTTTTTTCATTGAGCTCAGCAGAGGGTTTCTCAGTGATACGAAGTGGGGGTTGCACCTACCCTGAGTATATAATCCCCCCGGGACACGATACTTTCAGTCAAACATAATTCTCGAGCAGCATCGAGAAGTTATCAGAATTACTTCTTATTCTCTCTGTCCTAGTTCTTTTGAATTCAACGAGTTATCCTGATTATTAAAATCATGTGAGTTATCATTAACTAATAATAACATTAACACGGCATTGCTTTCATTTTCTATAAAGTGTCAACACATTTAAATTAATATTGTCGAGTGAACGTTCCTAGTGCCATCACAATAATAATTAAAATAAAATTACATAAAACCGAAACTTATAATTTACAGGTGTCCTAAAATTCATACAACAATTTTCATCGTCTTGGCGATGATCTTCATGATCCTCGCGTGGAGCGCGGAAGCTCAGTTAAACTTTTCCACCGGATGGGGTAAACGGAGTCAACTGTTACCAACTGGAGGTAGCAGCTCCTCGTGTTCTAGCCAGGGTAGACCATCCTTGGAGCAGCTACTGGGACTGTACAATCTTATACAGGTATTTATACTATAATTTCTATTATATATACATAATATATATAGTATCTGCTAATTATGGCCTTTGTACACAGTCATTCATATATTGATTATCAACTGTTGGGATTATACTGTTGTTCTGAATGTTCAGATGGAAGCACAGAGAATCCTGGACTGCCAAAAGTTGACCAAGTGAACCAAAAAATGGATGAAGAATGTGGAGTAACGATGAGGATTTATAAGCTTGGACTTCATGAGCATCAGACTATCAAGAGAATGATAATTGTAAAGATAATGTAACGTTTGAATGAAGTTTCAATGTAGCTGTAAATTATATGAAAATTCAAATATATGTATATTAATTGAGTCCCAATTCATGTCACTTATGTGTCTGTAATCTTATATGTAGTAATGTTCATGTATTTAATAAAGTTAGCAAAAGAATGATATATATGTATATATACGTTTGGCTAAGGAATACTTTGGAGACACGAAAAATCAAGGGGCGTTTACAATAGCAAGATAATTTTTAAAAAAACGACTAACTTAGGATATGACAGCATTGGAATTCTTTCCTTACATAACCAACCTAACCTAACAAATACTGGATGTCTAACATTGAAAAAATATAAACAAATTCGGTGTGTTAGTCCGCTTTATGGTCCTCAAAACAGTCATTACGCTGGAAAATCTTTGAGGTCGGTACCCAAAACAGCTACTTGTTCTCAAATAAGCGACTTCGTAAATGAAATCGTCTCCAAAGTATTCCTTAGCAAAAAATATACATATATGTATATATTCTTATAAATTTTTTATCATTATGATGTGATTTCATTTGAAGCTTTATTTTTTATTGATGCCGCATTCCAATATACTCATTCAAAATGGATATAGTATAAAGGGAAACAGATAGGACTTTGTTGATATTACATTCTAGAAAGGTCCATTATGAAAATAATCCAAAATTTTAAACTTCACTTGGTGGATATGTATGTACGGGTATGTACATACATCCAACTGAAAGATTTCAAAGGATACAGTCTCGAGAGAATGTAAAAGAGTTCATCCGGATGTGGTGCCATCTCTGAATGAATGGCTGAAACTGGTCTGGAACTGGAAATTGGAGCAATTGACGTTTTACCAGAAGACGCGAAAATTTTCTATTACTATAATTTCAGTTTATCTGTCAGAAATATGAAATTTTGACAGATGACGTTTATTTGGAATAATCAAACACGTTCGTTCTATTGGTAGCTTTTTCTCATTGATTTTTTTGCTCTCAGAATTCAAGATTTCTTTTTACTTTTTTTTTTGAGAAAAAGAACATAATGGATATTGCTAAGTCTCTCTTTAATGTGCGTGATCATGAAGGTTATGTGGGAAAAGAGGATCACAACGTGAGAAATTTGATTAATAATTCACAACCGTATATTAATACTTTGTTCACAATATGATGGTCATTTTCCATTTTTATTTTAGAAAAAGTTGGAAACTGCTATATCTGACGATGAATATGAACTAGATGGAACTGGCCTCGATGGAGAAGGCTTATCTCCAGCACCTGGAGGGCCATTTTCAGCTCTTACACCATCAATGTGGCCACAGGATATATTGGCAAAGCTTAATCAGCCTGATGATCCTAATTCTCAGCCTGAATATCGGTAGAATGAGAATATCATTATCATGTGGTAGCTGTTGTTTATCTAATGCAAGCATAAAATTATTAAATAGAATATTTACTTTTAAGATTCGATGAATTTGGTTTTCGAGTAGAGGAGGAAGATGGTCCTGAGCAGAGTTCAAAAAAGTTACTAGGTATTCCATTTGTTGAAGATCCTCAACACAGGTTTGTTCTCTTCAATTTATCTTCCTACACTGTATGAAAAATTTTTTATTCTAAACTCTTTATTGCTTTAGGCTACAATGGGTAGCTCTTCTTGAATTTAGCCATAATAAAGAAGTCTCGGAACTTTCCTGGCAGCACATAGACCAACGTTTACCAAGAACTGACAAACTGAGGGAAATGGTCCGTTGTGGGATACCTCACTCTCTTAGGCCACAAATTTGGATGCGAATGTCAGGTAGACAGGCAATATATAGGATTAAAACTTCTAACGATCATCAATTATCAAATTATAAACTGCAGGAGCCCTCCAGAAGAATTTGGCATCTGAAATAAGCTACAAGGACATAGTAAAAGCATCCAGCAATGACGCCTTGATGACCAGCAAACAAATCGAGAAAGACCTGTTACGTACCATGCCAGCGAACGCCTGTTTCAGTCATCTAAGTAGTACTGGAATACCAAGGCTACGTAGAGTAATGCGTGGGCTTGCTTGGCTGTATCCTGACATAGGGTAAGAATGGTCCATAATTGCCAAAGAATGCTCTACAAACAGTATGAACATTCCAGATACTGTCAAGGCACTGGAACTATGGCAGCTTCGTTACTACTCCTACTTGAAGAAGAGGATGCATTCTGGATGATGGCTACCATCGTCGAAGACTTGCTACCAGCATCTTATTACTCCTCCACGCTTCTAGGTAATGTTCCTGAAGTTTCTTCTTATTCAATATTCTTCATTTGTATATACGTCTTTAGGTATACAAGCGGATCAGAAAGTTCTCAGGACTCTGATAGCAAATTACTTACCAGACATCGACCACGTCCTTGTCCAGCATGACATAGAATTGAGCCTTATCTCGTTACACTGGTTCTTGACACTGTTCGCTTCAGTGGTACACATGAAGATCCTTTTGAGGATCTGGGATTTATTTCTCTTTGACGGGTCCATAGTTCTGTTCCAGATTACCCTTGGAATGTTAAAAATCAAAGGTAGAACAATCCAATCTCTTCTAGTACTATAATTATATTTAAGAATGATGTAAGAATCATTCAAAACTGTTGCAGAGACGGAACTAAAGCAACTTGAAAATTCAGCACAAATATTCAACGCGTTATCGGACATTCCTGGTGATATCGATGACGTAGATCAGTTACTCGAAGTCCGTCAAATTGTATTGTACAAATGACTTGTGTACTAATTATACAATACCAATTAAATATTTTAGGTGTCTCTGGAACTTAGCGGGTCCTTGACTGACGTCTTGGTTGAGACCCACAGAAGAAGACACTTGGCCTATTTGATGACTGATCAGGGTGCCCTAGTTGGGAATCCTGACGCCACACCTAATTTGCCTAAACAACACTTAAACAGGTATATTGTAGAATTATTGAGAGAAAACTAATTACCAAATTTACTTGATGTATATTGGTTATTCGCAGACGACAAGTTAAACGGAACAAGTCTGTGCTGCAAACATTTTTGTTTGGCGACGACACCAGCGAGGACGATGCTAAATCAAAAAATATTCGTCAAACAGGTATGACGGTCGTCATATAATTTATGATAAGAGTGATTAACTTATGACGATCAGTAATTAAATGTATTTGTCATTACTTTTAGAAATATTGGTGGATCTCAGGGAGGCAGTGCTCCAAGTGGCAAGACATTTCATTAACGTTGATCCTAAATTGAACAGTATCACTCTAGTTGCTGACTACAATATGGAAAGTCATGCAAAAGATCATGACAATTATATTAACGTTTCTCGCACACGAAAGAGACGTGCCAAAGCTTTGTTGGGTAATAAAAAAGCGATCAGTACTTTAGAGATATTAGCCCGTATTCAAAACTCGCTTTTAGTGCTAATAGCCCGCTTTTAAATTATTTGTTAGTGACTTTTAACTAAAAGCGACTCTATTAGTGACTTTAAGAGCGAGTTCTGAATATGGGCTATTGACATTAGTTAGCGATATTTAAGGAGAGAATATTTTTCACAGACTTTGAAAGGCATGACGACGATGAATTGGGTTTCCGGAAAAATGACATTATTACAATAGTCAGTCAGAAAGATGAACATTGCTGGGTTGGCGAATTAAATGGATTGCGAGGTTAGTATATTGAACCAAATCAAAAATCCTTTATTATAAATTCTAAAAATTGCAGGTTGGTTCCCGGCAAAGTTCGTAGAATTGCTTGACGAGAGAAGCAAGCAGTACACCTGCGCCGGTGACGACGCGGTCAGTGAAGCTGTGACGGATTTAGTCAGAGGTAGTTTGTGTCCAGCTGTGAAAGCAGTCCTGGAGCATGGTATGAAAAGACCCTCCTTTCTGGGAGGTCCTTGTCATCCTTGGCTGTTCATCGAGGAAGCTTCAAACAGGGAGGTCGAGAAGGATTTTAATTCTGTCTACAGTCGACTAGTCCTCTGTAAAACTTATAGACTGGATGAAGATGGGAAAGTCCTGACGCCTGAAGAGGTAGATTTGACACGTAGTATCAATTGGTAACCGTGAACCCTATCCTCATGACTCTTTAATCTTATGGCATTTTAGTTACTCTATCGTTGCGTCCAATCTGTCAATTTGACACATGACAATGCCCATGCTCAGATGGATGTAAAATTACGTTCTCTAATTTGCCTTGGACTTAACGAACAAGTCCTTCACCTCTGGCTGGAAGTTCTATGTTCCTGCGTTGAAGTGGTACAAAAGTGGTAAGTATTCCCAGTCAACTTTATGGTAATGTTTGTAACAGAAGAACGATAAACAATTGTTTCTGTGAATAGGTATCAACCTTGGAGCTTTGTAAATAGTCCAGGATGGGTGCAAATAAAATGTGAGCTACGTATCCTCAGTCAATTTGCCTTTAACTTGAATCCTGATTGGGAACTGCCACCGAAAAAGGAACAGTCACAGCCACTGAAGGACGGAGTGCGCGATATGCTTGTTAAACATCATTTATTTAGTTGGGATTTATAAATTATTCTCGTCCAGGTGGCAACAGAAAATAAGTATTATCTCAGCTCCAATGTACAAAGGATTTTCAAAAGTAACGTGGACAAAGTAAAAACCTTCCGTCATCGGTTCCGTCCCTCCGTCATTCGTTCCATGAGCAACATGAATACGTATACACCTAGTTGATGGCTCAGTGATGATTTATAAGGACGGACAGCTCTAATTAAATTATGTTCGTATTAGAATGCATAACATTCATGGGATATTTGTAGAACGTCTATGGAACGTCTGGATAGTCTTAGAAGTGTTTCTAGGATGTTTGTACTCTGAGAGCGTTAATGCTGCAATTAATGAAATAGTATCTTAGCAGTTTTCAATGTCTTCAACCTATTATTTATATAGATTTTATTTATTTCTTTAATGGAAGATTCCTATTTTTCACTGAAATATATTATTTATCTTTTATGAATGCGGAGAATTCTGTAAAAGATATTTGATCTATTGTGTAATCTCTCATGATACTTGTGTATATACGTAATTAGAAAATTTAGCTTAGACGCATTTGTTTTTTCTCTGAACAATATACAGGGCGCGTCGTTACGTTTTATGGTATTCTTCAGAATTGGAATTGGTTTCTTTCAGATTAGCATTGTGCAAATTGAAACATTTCGGAATCTAATAATTGAATTGAAGATGGCTAATTAATTAAAAATATTGTTTCTTAATCCCTCAAGTATCAGTGCCGTAAATATACGTCGTTGAACTTTTGTCTCATCGGCCCAGAAGTTTTATCGGTATGACAATAGTAATAACTTATCCTTAATCTTAAATATATACACTACACTACCATATGTACAACACGTTTCTCTTGTTATTTGTTCTATAGTTATGTGCAATGAAGTTGTGTATTTTGTCTCCCAGACCGTTCGGGCCGGTGTAAAGCGACGCGGCACAGAGGTTCCGGTACTTGAGGGATTAACAATAAATCGGTCTCTGAAGGATATTTGCATAACATAACGCGACGACATTCCGCGTAGATTTTATATTGGAATTGTTATTCTATACTGTCATTAATCATATCTAAGTCTAATAAAATGATTAGGTGGATTAACCAAAATGGTATCCTTTTATTGGATTAATCGGTATAAGTTGTGCTCTTAAGTAAATACTGTACATATGTACAAAAATATGAAATCACTATAAAGAATCTATCGCTTTTAAGAAATTTAAGATTTCTTTTGCTTCGTGCAACAAGAATGTGTTAAATTCTTATCTAGAATTTTGATATTTAGTAAGTCCTCTGAGTTCCCCTTCGGTGGCACTTTTTCTTCCACTTTTTGGAGCATCGAAAGGTCTGTTTTTAAATTGTGATCCTCGAAAGGATCTGGGCATTTAAATATTGACTTCAAGTCTACTGTGCACTCACAATCTCTTTTAGCAATATATATAAAATGTAGATCCATAACGTTAGTACCAGTGAGGCCAGTTTTAACTAAATCTTTGCCATTTTTGAATCTGCTGTAAAAGTTATAAGAATCATTGTTTTGTAGAGTATTTTCTGGACGCATTCGCTCCAGTTCCACTTTCATTAAAGTCAGTGGATCGGTGTCTTCTAATTCATATTTTATTCCATTGTATAGAACCGTTTGTGGTTTTTTATCTTGTTTCAGCGGTTGTTCAGTAATTTGTTTATTATAAAGAATTTTAATTTTTGTTAGCAGATCTTGAACAATTGCGACAATATCAGCATATCCGAAAGCTCCTGCAGCATCTGTTGGTCCATCCTGACCATCAGTACCCGCACTGAGTAATATAACTTCAAATTCTGCCAAAACGGGATTTTGATGTATTTTGGTCAACCAATTCATAGAAAAATACAATGACAGTTCCTGGTTCCTTCCACCCTTTCCTGGTCCACTCACTACGACTGTGGGCTCACCACCTCCAATTAGGAGAAATCCACTTACTGGAATCTGATCAATAGATCGAAAGATCTCGTCGACTTTCTCCTTCGGCAATGCCAGGGTGGGGTGCTGTGAAACTTTGTTGAGAAATTCATCTTTACTCACTTTACTTTGCAATGCCAAACACACTAGTTCTGCAATATCAGTATAATATTTGCTGACATCTTGGACTAGCCCTTGGACATGGTTGCACAAAGTTATTGGAGTTAAACCCTTCTTTAGAGCCTCTTTTTCTGCAGCTTTTATAGCCAGCTGGTTATTGGCAAGAATAATATTTTTTACATGATCAAACTGATTCTCGACTTCCTTTGATATCAGCACAGCCTTTAGATCCTCCTCAAGATCATCGTACAATTTATACTTTTTTAAAATAGCTATGACATCCTCTGGAGTATTCTTATTAGGAACTGTTGGACCACTAGCAATTAAATCAATAGGATCCCCAATTATATCAGATAGGACTAGACCTATCACTGATGCTGGATAAGCTGCTTTAGCTAGACCACCACCCTTGACCAAGGAAATGCTCTTTCTGACAATATTGAGCTCCTTTATGTCTGCTCCAGCATTTTGTAGTTTTTTACAAAACTGCTGCTTGGTATTCGACGATAATGGAGGCTTTGGAAGAAATAATAAGGCAGATCCACCTCCAGAGACCAAAACCATCAGTGTGTCTTCCTCTCTCAAAGTCTTAACCATTTCCATAATATGTATAGTAGTCTCTAGCGAATCACCATCTGGCATGTTATTTGCTGCTCCTTCACGAAACTCCAAACATCCCTTGAGCTTTGGAAAATTCTTAAAATCCTGAGTCTCCCAAATCTTCTCTCCAGATCCTTTAGGTACACTGATTATCCCTTTCTTCAAAGTCTCACCCAGGATACGCTCCAAGGCAATGGCCATTCCCATAACTGCTTTTCCAAAACCCACCAGATACACGTCTTTCTTAATAACAAATTCTTCCTCTCCAACAAGAAACTTGCCATCTTCATATTTTATTTTATTTTCTACAATTGACCTGGGTAAAACTGCCCCAATACCAGCATTCAAGATACCTCTAAGATCTGCTTTGACTTTATCACTAGACATTGTATGAAAGACTTTGGTTCCAAGGAGGTTATCATTTCTTTTGTTATATGACAACTGGTAGAACTTAGTAAAATGCTGAATACGTGACTGTCGAAAAACTTGCCACAGTTGATTGCCATACACGGCATTTACATGAATTAATTTAATCGACATATCTTATGTAAGAAATTATGCCTATTATCAATTCTCCGGGTTGCTACGCTTACATGGTAAGATAATCCGTAATCCGATAATGAGAAACATGAACATCTTGGAAAATTTCAAAATTAAATAATCAACGAAAATATGTTCTTAGATTACCAACAGGCGAACCTTATAGATTTTATAATGCTTAAATTAGGACATATTCATTGGGTAAAATAAAAAGAATTAAGTTTAGCTCTTCTGTATGTTTCGCGTGCACAAAGGTACGTGATTACATACTTTATTGATTTGTTAATATTCCATTTTTTTTATTTGTGTAAAAAGTTCAACAACATCTCGTTCTCCGTTCTAAGTACTAGAGACTTTTCAATAATGAAATAAAACAATTATCACTGCTTTCACACTCTCCTAATTTTCTTTTTCTTTCGGTTAATATTATCATAATTTTTGTTATGACAAACATTCATTTATTTACTTTCGTAGGAAGGAAACGAGAAGATCGACGGATACGCATCATGTGGTGAAACATTTATATTGAATTATAATAAGAGTTAGGTATGTGGGAAAACTTAGTGCTTCGATAAAATATCACAGTGCAAGAGATATTCCTACAAAGTAATTCCTCTTGAACTTGAATGAGAATGATTTTGTAAAAGTGAAAAAGAGAAATGCATTTCCATCGATTTGCCTTCAAGCCTCCATTTATTCCAGACTTTCTACCGATTCTCTATATCCTTCGATCCTTATAATTCTTTTCTCATTTCTCTTATCCGATAAATAAAGAATAAGAAATGGAACATCCTCGTCGAATGGCCGTTCGCCAAGGAAAATAGAATTTATCTTTGAGGCCACGCGATCTATGTTTCCCCCCCGTCGCTTTCAGTATGCAAAAAACGCTTACAATCCCCCGGGAGGGGGGGGGAGAAAATCTTCCATAAATATAACACCTCGACAATTCGCCAAAATCGATTCGAGAAAAATATAATTACGCATACTTTCTCTGTGCTAGTTATTCACTTGTTATTCTCTCTCGCTTCGTTTCTCTCTTTTCTCTATTACTATTTTTCTTTTCGTTTCCAATGCTCCCTTTTATGATCACATTTTGTTCGTGTTACGTTAAATGGTGGTCGCCCATATTAATAATCCGTATATCAAATCGTTCATTCGTGCATGTCTTTTTTTTTAATGGTGAGAATTTTGAAGAGGAAATGAAAGCGAAAAATCAAACACCTTGACCTGCTCCAACCAGACAACAAAATCTGCTACTCGTGTAACACGATAGTGAACGAAATAACAGAGAGAATATTAATGCTGATTTAATTTAAACTAACTAAACCGCTTGAGGATCGAACGTGACACGATACCATTGTTCTACGGTGTACGTTCAGTGTGGAATAATTTAACTAAATTAAAGTATAGCTCCTGACAAAGTGAACGAAAAGAAGGGTCGTCACCTTATGGAATTTCAATAGAAAATGATTAGGACCATGTTTCTTTTTGGATTTACCCCGAGGCACAAAAAATGTTAATACACTAGCGAAACTGTTCTCTTAATTGCTTTGTCTTCCTATCTGCTCTCCTTAATGAAAAAAAAACCCATTCATTTAAACATTATTTCAATTTTTGCTATCAGTTTGGTTCCGCTTATCCTCCGCTGGTTGTTTACATTCGGTTACTTTTTCTCACATAACATAAAAATAAAGAGTCAACAAAATTTAGAACGTTATGACTTGAGAGGGATTCGTGCAATCGCCCACTGTCATTCTGTACATTGCCATTTCCGTGATGCCGTGATAGTGAACGAACGCCGCTGCAATAACTAGCACGTGGAAGATCTGATGACTCTGGAACTGATGTAAAAAGTGCAATTAGAATGACGTAATGATGAATTCGAATAGTTAATACTGAGCAATGATTGAATGGAGAAGTTATTTATAAAAAATCTCTAGGTAAACACTGACCCAAATGTCAAACTTCCCGGGGAAGAAACGCTCGGGAACGCGTAATGCGTAGAACAAAGCACCGAGGATATACAGGCAACCCATGAGAATAAGCCATCCTAAGGAAGCTTGACTAATGGCCTTGAACCATCCCTCGGCGACAGCGTAATGAACAGCTGGTATTACCTGAAAATTCATTGGTGAGAACATACAATATTTTTTACGAAAATGCAGTTTCTCTTATATAAGCCTTACGCCGCTGAGACCAAAACCCATGAAGACTCCAGCACGCAGTGGCCTGTAACTGGGCTCGCCAAACCTCTCCCACAGGGAAACAACAATGCTGGTGATACCCAGGACCACGACAACAGAGAGATAAATCAATTTAGGCTGGTAGTCACAATAGAATCCATAGTACAGCCAGGGTACGAAACTGCCCATTATCAGCATTGCTATACCGCAGTAATCCAACTTCGAGAAGAGTTTGCCAACGCACTCGCTGTGGCAGTGAACGGTGTGAAAGGCGAAGGACATCCCGAGGCAAATAATCGCTCCAGCGAAGAAGGTCCCGAATACGAGCTTCTCCTCCAGTTGAATTTCGATTGGTGGTTGAGTTAGAAAAAAAATTGCTATGCCGATGAAGGCTACACAACCTGGAGAGCAAAACAGAAAAGGTATCTTTGCTAAGAGTATTCTATAGGAAGATCCTGATCCAGGACACTATAACTACCTAGTAAATGCGTCCAGATGTTTCCAGTCTCTGTATGAATACGAAAGATGCTCTTGAAACAGACGTAGAAGGACGGCAAGGGTGGCCTATGACCCGCGTGGAGAAAATCGTTATCCTGAAGCCATCTAGGAAGGTTACGGAAGTGGCATTGTTTCCATGAAGCTTCCCATACCTATGTGCCAAATATAGAGTGGAAATGATTTAAGATTCTTGTGAAACAACATGTGAAAACAAAAATGAACCACATTTCACCTCCTAATTTACATGAATTATATATGGCTCTAAGTAGAAACACGGAGAATAGTAAATAAAGACCTGATTAAAATTGACATTGATGTATGTATTATAATCGTTATTCTTGCATAGTAAATGTAATTGATTGTTTTGGAAATATTTATTCCTATTTACCTTGCGAACAAATTCTTCAGCCTGTTCTGCTGCGTTATGAGCCAGAGCACTAAGGTCAATTTCATCACTCAGAACACCAGCTTTCAGAACCTCCGTCATCTGCATAGTAAAATATTCCATTTGATACAATATTTTAATGCATGCAAAATAATAACACCTATTACCTCGCAATCCAAAAGATGGTCATCTTCTGGAGTAGATGGTAAAGGACATCCAACACCATCCTCCTCCTCTGCCAAGCAACTGGCATCATCATCTTCAAGGAGTTCTTTAACTTCATGCAGACCAGGTATCTCGCTACTCAGCGAGACACGGTCGCTCCAAGGTATACGATGACGGAGTCCTATATCACCCGCTGAACAAATCTCGTCATCCTTATTCTCCACAATAGCATCCTCGTAATGTGACATCTTCGTTTTATTTTATAGATTCAGATTTCTTTGCTGTCTAAAGAAAAATGTCTATAAGTCTCCTGAACAATGTACATTATCTTAACAATATTATTAGTATATATAATTATTCATTATATATATTCATAGGTATTACAACAAGTGTATTAATTATCTTCTAGATAAATTTATAATGAAACAGAAAAAGAATATTTATAGAATTAACAAAGGTCATCGCCGAAACATGAAACTTACTTAAAGGAAAGTTAAGACACTGTAATTGATTAAAAAATTACTAAGAAATAAATTTAAGCAACTTTATGACCCGTTACTGACCCATAGATTACCTTATTAAAAAATGTTAATAACCGCAGCAGAAAACACAAAAATAATATCTTATTGGTACCACGGTCTCTGATATAGCTATCTTCAAAACTCAAGTAAAACTATAAATTGTAGACACGATGGTAATTCATTATCTCATCTAATCACAAAACCAACGCATTAACGAAAAATTACAGATAAACTTCCCACCGATTATATTTCACCTAAGCCTCAGTAAATCGTCTATAGCAAAAAGTAAAAGGTCAAACCAGATTACATAAGCAAATCCGCTATACATAAAATACTCACTAAAAATGTTGAAATGAATTTAAAAGAACCAAGAAATGCAATAATAAAATACAAAAGTGTCAAAAGAGTAAAGATGAAAAAATGAAAAACTAAACAATAATGAACACTCAAGTCAGCTGAAGGAAATTGAGTAATAGATGTCAGAATAATTATTACCGTATGTTCTTGATGAAGGTATGATAACCAGGCACATAGACAATATATATAGCCTTATGTACACACAATAGAAGACCAAGAGCACAAACACCCGAAGAAAACTGTTCCCTGTTATTACATTGAGGAGCAAATCCGAGGCGATGATCTTAACGAGAGATAGCCGTGGCAGCTAGTGATAGCGAGCGAGTGTAAAAAACGCTGAGCGCGAGACTTAAAAGTTACTTCAAGTGGAGAAATAAATAATACAAAAACGTCTCAGCGCAAAGAACCGAGAACCACTAAGAACTTTCTGGCTGACTTCGTCGTAATATTTGCTCCAAAACGGAAGCTAACGGAATTAAACGGAGTTGCGCGAGCTTCCACAACGTACCACGTATTGTCAACCATGTTAAACGTAACGACCAGTAACGACAGAAATACAACTGAACACAACAGAATACGAGCGAGAGCGCATTCACTTGCTATTGTGAAAGATTATGACCAATGCAAATAATTTAATGCTGAATAGAATTGAATCACGAAAGATAGCACAATGTTCATTATTTTCTATTAAATTTATTGGAGTAACGAGACAATGGAGTTTCTGTTAAAACAGAGAAAATAAACATGGCCTTGCAATTAATTGCATGCTAATGCAGTTCTGACGTTCTGAAGAAGCTTGTAAAGGCTCTAGAGAATACTCTAGTTAAATTACAGTATGTATCGTTCCCTAAGATAGTTTCGTCAATGAGAGGTATGCAGTGTCCATTTTTTTTCAGGTACAAATCTATGCACAACATGGATATGGAACGCAATGGCATCTATTTAAATCTACAAAGAAAATATCTGACTGTATTTTTACTGGCTATATTTGCTGACTGGTTACAAGGACCATACCTTTACAAAATCTATGTGAACCATAATTATGAGAAACAAGACATCTCGTTGCTTTATATTATTGGATTTGCAAGTAGCACAGTTTTTGGAGTTATTATAGGATATATAGCAGATCGTATTGGTAGAAAAATCCTTTCAATTTCCTACAGTGTTCTCTATTCTTTATCCTGTATATCTATTTTATCTGAACATTTTTGGATTCTTCTAATTGGACGTGTTCTTAGTGGGATATCAACCTCTATACTCTTCTCAACCTTTGAATCATGGTACATGAATCAACATATAGAAAAAAAACTACCTATAGATTGGATTGGAGCAACTTTGACCAAGACAACATTTTATAATGGGCTCTGTGCTATAATAGCTGGAATCCTAGCATCTTTTGTAGCTGTTAATTTAAATCTAGGCCCATCTGGGCCATTTGTACTAGCTATTCCCATCCTAATGGCCTCAGGTATCTGTTGTGCCATCTTATGGGATGAGAGTACAAAGAATTTTCAAGAACTTACTCAAAGATCCTGGACAGATGGAATCTGGCTGATCTTTACGAGAAGCAATAGACTTCTCTTGTACTTAGGTATTGTGCAAGCACTCTTTGAGACTTGCATATACATTTTTGTATTTCTTTGGACTCCTGTATTAGAACCACTCAATCCCAAACATGGAATTATCTTTAGTATCTTTATGCTCTGCATAATGCTAGGTAGTTTCTTAAATTCCATTTTATACACAAAGTACAGAATTTCCAGAGACTACCTTCTGAAGCTAAGTATTATTCTGGGACTCTCTAGTATTTTTCTGTGCCTCATTGGTAGTATTCTTCAGGACAGTCATGAGGTTTTAGGTAGCAAAATTTGCCTTGTTGCTTTCCTTGCATATGAAGTCTCTATTGGAATGTATTATCCTGCTATTGGATATCTGAGAGGTGTAGTTTTTCCAGAATCTCATAGAGCATGTATTTCCAATTTTTTTAGAGTACCTTCCAATCTATTAACATGTGTTATCCTGATGTATATTAGAAACAATGTTCCACGAAACTATTTAATATTTTCTATTAGCTTTGTAAGTCTTGCCATTGGAACAACCTATAGTTTCAAATTTGCCAAACTTTACAGAAGGTATACCGAAGCAGGTAATCATACAGTTATTGTATGATCATGTGTAACCAAATTTCTTAATAGTAATGCTACAAGAAAGTGTTTTATAATCAATCATTTATTGTCAAAATTGTATAATACATTATACAAGTGCAAAAGGTGCCTTTACAGTATTTATATATATATATTTATTTGAATATTCTATGTGAAGAAATAAAACGCACAATTTTATTCTATATCGTTTCTCTTTTCTCTTAGTATTCTTGTCATAATTTGGGACTTAAAAGAGTGATATACCTATGGCATATACTGTATGTACAGCTATAGTATGCATATCACTAAATGGCAATGAACTTAACCAAGTATGGTACCCAAAGTAGTGTATCCAAGCAAAAGTTTCTATGTAACAACTACTTCAGAAAGAGTTTTACCACGTTTTCGGAAAATGTGTATATAAATAAAACATTTTAAAATGAGTTACGACAGACGTAAGTACATTTTAAAAAGACAATTGTTTATTAATCTTGTGACCTGAATTTTAAAACCATAGTTCCAATTGTCAGCAATTAAATTCTTAATTTTCAAAATCCATCCTACAGAACTTTCTATAAAATGATCACGTTTACAAGAAAATGCAAAAGCTCAGAAACACTTATTACAACAAGGAAGAGATTGATGAAAGTAAAAAATATTCATTATTTTGTTGCACCAATTGTCTTTCAATTCTTGCTATGAACCCAGTTCACTCCATTTGTTAGGACATGTTCAATGTTTTAAATATCTACAAGTGATCAATAATTATATTCTTTTTATATAACAATATATAATTGACTTCAATTATACTCTTTGTTCTTTAACATTGAATAGAGATACTGACAGAGGATTGTCCACTGACAAAGGACAAGAGTAGCCAGTTTAAACTAAGTACGTGCTGTGGAGGTGGGCTAAAAATCATTGTCTCTTCTTTTATTGTACTGACCATAGCTGTCACTGCAGCTCTAATATTTCAGTTATTGTATTCAACCAATATATCACAGGTAACGTGTTATAATTCTTAATTAGGCCAGCACATTGCCTTTTATAATGTTCCCTTTATACTTTTAGAGTATTGCTGGTGTTAATGGTGCTGTTGCTACGGACTACACGAATTGTTCACAAATAGGAACAACAATTTTAAGAAAAGGTGGCAATGCAGTCGATGCTGCAGTAGCTGCTACCCTATGTATGGCTGTGGTAGCACCAGAGAAAACAGGGCTTGGAGGGTAAGAGTATAAGACAATAATTCCTTTGAGAGTTCAAAGCTAAAGGATATTATTTTTTTTCTCAGGGGAGGCTACATGATGATTTATAACCACAGAGATCAAACAGATCCATTGATTATAGATTTTGCGAATAACACAATCTCAGGTTCATATGAGAAATACAAGCCACTTTTTTTCTATGTAAATTTTTCTTAATGAGTTTCATTTTACAAGCAGATCTCTTCGCTGCAAGAAGCATAAGAATTCCTGCTTTATTGCGTGGGTTAGAATTTGCACAAACTTCATGGGGAAATTTACCATGGTACAAAGTTGTAAAGCCTTTGGCAGATTTGGCTAGAAATGGATTTGTTGTATCAAAGGAATTTGCATACGAAATTTCCAAAAATACGGAATATGCAAATCTCTATGGAAACATTAATCCTGGAGAGATTCTGTTGCTACCTACATTGGCGGAAACTCTGGATGCTGTAGCAGAATTCGGTGCTGATGGTAATTTAAAATAATAGCATCTCATTATTAAAATTATTTCTCGTAGTATTAGAAAAATTCATTCGCTTATTTCATTTTATGCATAACATCAGTGTTCTACAATGGAACTGTAGTCAAGAAGTTTCTACAGGATGCACTGCTATCTGAATATTCTCTACAAGAGTTAGCACTGTATAAACCGGAAGTAACAGTGGCAAGAAAAACTAATTTCTATGGTTATACTATATATTATCCGCTACGTGCTTTACCCTTAGAGCAGACCCTGCAGGCCTTGGAGAATTTAAAGATTATGGAGCAGAATTCATCCTATTTGAATTCTCAAATTCTGGTAGCCCAATCATTGGTCTCATCGAATTTTAAATATTCCAAAGTTGATCCCAATGGTACGTGTAATGTTTTAATTTTAAAAAAACATGCTAAATGAGCCAAAGATAATAATTGTTGCAGCTGAAAGTCAACGGTATGCCAGTGTAGTCGCTATGGATTGGCAAGATAAATACGTCTCAGTAGTAACGTGAGTACATAAAAAAATGTGTATTAAATATATAAACAAATTTTGTATCCTTTGTACTAATACAAAATTGCAAAATTAGAGGCCTGAGTGCGCCCCTTGGTCTGGCGCGCCTGTCACCCGCTGGCTTTCTTCTGGATGGCACAGTAGCCGGAAATACTCTGGCTTCCTTTGCTCCTGTAGCCTTCCGGGATACGTTGTCTATCTGTGGCCTCCGAGGTGTTTTCGGCAGTGACGATCCCACCGTCATCGGGGAATTACTGTCCAACCTCCTAATTCTTGGGATGAATGCTTCCACCGCTGTAGAATATCCACGGTAAGCCTTACCCTGATCCTCGTACGATCACGTAAATACTCTAGGTAAAATCTTTGCAGTTCTTAAAATAATATTATCCTTTGCAGATATTACTTAAGATATGATAATATAGCTGTTGAAAGCGACGAAAGACATTCCGTGGATACAATGCTCCAGATACATCTAGACACTATAGCTAATTTACCTAAAACAGACGCCAGTCTTATTTCTAAGAGCGTGAATGTCATCACGAAGCACAAGGACTCCGTAACGAGTCATTCGGATAGCCGGGGTGGCGCCCTGGCTTCAAGATATAAAAGAATATGACGAATAGAACTATTGAAAAATCGACAGATGATTTTTATTAGTGAGATATGTAAGGCGAGGTCTGATATTTAATACTGAAGTATTGATTTATAGTATTTTTACCGGGTGTGTCACATCATCCAGACGTATTCCAGGTGTTCAATTACTTTTGAAAGATCAAGTACAAAATATAAATGCACCGCTTCCAAATGTAACTCTGGATGAAATGATACCGCCTGTATTAAGTAATATATTTTTTTAGAAATGATTTTACATTTTATACTATATTATACAATAAAATCTTTGTCACGTTAAACACTATCGTCTCAATTGACAGCAATGTAAATATAATTTACGTTATACTTTGAGTTGTTCATATTTGTGCTCAGTGTGGACTTTTTCCATATCCATTTGTTTAATCCTCGCGTAGGCAGCACTGCCCCCAAGAACAATGACGTTACTAGTCCACCAGAGTACTGACTTATGTTCATGGAACCAGTAGCTTGCTAGAACAGTCTGTGCACAAGCTTTGGCAGTACCACTGATATTGTGCGTTAATGGAGAAGTCACTTTGATTTGCAAAGCAGTTACGTATCCTATAGCGAATCCACATAATCCACCAATAGTTATTGCAAGCCAAAAAAATGGTTCGTACAGTTTATCATAATTATAAACAACAATGTGTTCACCGCTTATTAGCATTAATGGAAGAAAAAGTACAATGCTGTAAATATTATTATAGTAGGACAGTAACCAGATTTCCTGGTTCACAAAGGGCAGTATCCTTTTTGTGTATA
This sequence comes from Cephus cinctus, assembly GCF_000341935.2. Classification (NCBI taxonomy): domain Eukaryota; kingdom Metazoa; phylum Arthropoda; class Insecta; order Hymenoptera; family Cephidae; genus Cephus; species Cephus cinctus. The sequence goes on along the minus strand of NW_014333242.1, from coordinate 468,406 downwards.
TCGAGTACAGAGACAGAGTTAATGATCCAACGACACCAAAGAATGTACCAAGGATTGATAATGATCCAGCAACATTTTCTTGGTCCACTCCTAGCCAAAAGCCCATAATAATAACTCCACAACACACTATACAGCCTGTTGAAGTCTTCTGTCCTGCATTAGAGAGTATGGAGAGTAATGTAATCACAAGATTTGAGTTTCAAACTTACCAAGAATGGCATAAGTGAAAAGAACGTTGAACACTGTTGTCAATGAACGTCCTATGTAATAAAATGCGACGCCTACATATTTAAGGCACAAATTGTTGCTAGCTATCATCGCAGTGAATAAGATAGAAAGAGGCAAGATCTGAAAAGCAATTATCGTAAGTATGTTTTGTAATAAATATTACTACGTAATTCATTGCACCTTCTTTGCAGTCTCCAAATTGTAAGGATGTCCCTTTGGGAAGGTAATGTAATTTGGATACCATCTTGAAAGTCCACTCAGAACTGTGCATATAACGGCACTGACAATGCACTGAAACCATGTAACAAATAATGGAGCATCCAAATTAACAGTATCACTGGATAACAAAGTTTTATTGACAAAGACTGTCAAAATTGACGTAACCCTGAAACAATGGAATCAGTAAATATTGGCACTACAATTAATGATAGTATTAGACATAACTTATATCTTCAGTTGAATAATTATTTAGATTGTTATATAGCTAATAATACATAACAATTTACAAAAATGTATAACCTAACTTACCAGTACACCGCAACTACTATAGTTATATTAATATATTTTGACAGAAGACTTTCATCAGACGACATTATTATTAATTATTACCAGGAGTTATATGTCACGATACAGTCATTCTTATCATTGACACGTATATTGTTTTAACTGAAACCGAATTGATAATAAAGTATGCCAGGGTTGCATTTTCTCACGTAGGGACTTTTCCTAATTCTAGATTAGCAGTAACTGGCGCTAACAAAAATTTGGTGCCTTCGTGTTGAGCAAAAAAAATATTTCTTCAACGATACTGGTCATTGTCTAAGCTAATTCACAATAATTTTATTATTAGAATTTAAGGTTTCTTCACTTTGCAAAGAGTTTAAGTAACGCGAACAAACCTATTGTTAATTCTCACAGGAAACAAGCCATAAAAGAAAATTATTAAATTTCCTGAAATTAAATTATTATCTTAAATTAGATTAATATAATGTCAGTTCGGAGTATGAATAATAAACTAGATAATAAGATTGACACAGCATGCAGAGTACTTTCTCAGGAGGCTTCAGGTTTGTTGTAACTAAATAGAATAATAAATAGTATATCATTTCTTTTCATACAACACATTACATTCCTTTCGATTATCCTTTCATATTACATGTATTGATTGAGAAGAAGTTATTTTTACATTCTTGTTTTATAGTATCTCCTTACTTTGTAGAACTTTATTTGTCGGATCAGATTCTAGAAGTATCAGAGGCCATAATAACACCTTTGACATTTTATCGAGAATATGTATCCAAAAACATACCCCTATTAATAAAAGGAGGTACAAGTCAATGGCCAGCCATGAAAAAATGGAGTATACCATACTTTCAAAAAGTTCTTGGAGACAAAGAAGTAACGGTTGCTGTAACACCGAATGGGTATGCAGATGCAATAGCAGAATCACATGATTTCAATGGAGAGTCTATAGAATATTTTGTAATGCCTGAAGAACGTCAGATGACAATGTCTCAGTTCCTAGATCATCTGGAAAATCCTCAAGCAGGAAGTGTATTTTACATACAAAGACAGAATTCAAATTTCACAGAAGATTTTCCAGAATTAATTTCAGACGTTCCTCCTGACATACCTTGGGCAACAGAGTCATTTGGTAAGCTTCCTGATGCTGTAAACATTTGGATGGGTGATGAGCGTGCTGTTACGTCAAGTTAGTACAAATTATATTGCTCCATAATACTGTTCAAATACAGTTTCATACGATTGTAACATCTCTGCAGTGCACAAGGATCCTTATGAAAATATTTACTGTGTTATATCCGGTGAGAAGGATTTTCTTTTACATCCTCCAACAGACAGACCTTATATCCCTTATGGAAAGTATCCTGCTGCTGTCTATAAAGAATCATCACCTGGACAATGGAAGATAAATCCAATGAATATAGATACTCCAAAAGTTCTCCAGGAGTCAGAGTCAGATAACGAGGAATCGAATCTAGTTCCTTGGATACGCGTGGACCCTCTTCATCCTGACAACACGAGGTTTGAACCATGTGAACTAAGAGGGACTCAAATAATTCTTCAAGATACCTGTTGGTATTTATTTCCTGCAGGTATCCCAAATACAAAAATACAAGAACTTTAAGGGTCAAAGTACAAGAGGGTGATATGCTCTATCTGCCGTCATTATGGTTTCACCACGTCCGCCAATCCCAGGCCTGCTTAGCATTAAATTACTGGTACGATATGGAGTACGATATAAAGTACGCGTACTTCAAAGCCCTGGAAACGCTTTGCGAATAAATGAATAAACGACTTATCCAAAAACGATACTTCAAAACAAAAGACATACCGAGTCATGATATAGCTATAGAGTAAGAGACACAAGATGAACTTCCGATTATCGCGTTGAATTCTGTTATCGTCAATAGAAACGACATCGTATTTATTCATGCACTGTCATTCTACAGGGGATTCATTAAAGTAAATTATACAATTTATTTTATATCGATCTCGCACGTCCAAAGTCCACTGAAGAAAATGCAATTAGTCCGTAAAACTGACCCCGTCACGTACGCGAAAGTCAAGCAATATCATCGTCGTCATTCAAGACCCTGGAGTTATGATGATAGCCCCTCTTGGTCCCGTAACTCCCAGAATGCTGAGTCTCATACATCTTCCTGTTTTCCAGGTAACGTCTGTAATTATTCTCACGCTTGCGACGTTGCTCCTCGGCTTGCTGGCGCAGCTTTTCCGGGTTCATGTGGGTTGTGACCATATGTCTCGTGAGAGAACTCATGAATTTGTAGGTTATGCCGCAGACATCGCAGGAGAGTATCTCCTCATTAGCTCCTTGCTGTGAACAGAAGACATACAGAAGGTTAGGAACCCGATACACCGTCTAGTCACCTCGAGCGAACATGGGTATCGGGTAAACTCCTTATGTTCGACGTACTTGCTGGTGCACCATCATGTGCCGCTGCAAATTGTTCAACCGATTAAACTCCCGACCACACACCTCGCAGTCGAACTTCTTGTCCGGGTCATGATTCTTCTTATGAAGATTCAGATCGCTCGCGTGCATGAAGGACTTGTGACAGATGTCGCAGGTATGGGTCCTTTGGTCACCAGCCAGGTGAGATTGCTCATGCTTAGCCAGACTAGCCTTCTCGAGGAAGCGTCGACCGCAGTAGATACAGGGCAACGGCCGAGACTGAGGGTTGTGCAGAGTAAGATGCCTGCGAAGTGCCGTCGACGTAGGGAAGTTTTTGTGACACTCCAGACACTGGAAAGGACGATCCCCGGTGTGGGTCTTGCGATGACGCGCCAAAGAATTCTGATCCGGGTATCTAAAAGTTTATGAATGATTAGGAAAACCGTTTAATATGGACCTAGGGATTGGTAGATATTTGGAGACGTACCTCTTAGGACAAAGGTCGCAGGGAAAGTTTCTGGTGGTGATGTCCTCCTCTCTTGCATGCTTTAGTCTGTTGTGTCGTAGCAGCTGGAAGGATGTCTTGAAGGATTTGTTACAGATTTCACATTTAAGAGTATCCGTGGTGGGGATTATTACTTGGGTTCTCTTCTGGCCGTGCTCATCCTCAGAAATGATTAGGGATATTGTCACGGTATTGTCCTCGTTGTCCATTTCGCTGAGTGAGGAACTTGGGATGATGGAGTCCTAGAATTATAAAAAATGAATAAGTTTTGAAAGATAAGTAATGGGAATAATTAGATAATTTATTATCTAGTACGTACTTGTTTATCTTCTATGTTATTTCGATATTCCATGTCACCCGCTGTACAATTTCCATCGTCTGATGACCTAGAGTTCTGTGTCTGATGACTCTGACTCTCTTGACTATCCTGGTCGTCGCTACTGGCCTCAGCAATTGCATAGTTTCCATCCGCAGTCAAGTAAACAGGCTGCAACGTTCCTGTGTCGTCCTTGAAGTAAAGCTGACCATCTTCATCCTCGTGGAGAAAGATCTGATCCTGAGAATTTTCTTCTTCCTGCTGCTGCTGTTGCTGGCTACCTTCTTCCTGACTCGCTGTTTCCCAACCTTCTTGCTCCATTACAACACCTTCGTATTGATACTGTTCGTTATCATTCACAGAATGTGCCACGTAGAGGGTTTGCATTTCTTCTCCTTCGTAATAAATGGTCCCTTCAACGGGGATTGCATTATCCTCTATTTGATCGACCTGGAGAATTCAATTAGCGTGATGGATATCTCAAAGCATAATGTACAAAAATTATAGTAAACATACCTTAAGAAATCTGGCACCAGAATTTTTCTCTTCTTGACCCTTGGAAGAGCCAACTGACTTCTTTGAACCTAGTACAGTATAAACCAGATTATTCTCTGTATTCTTAACTATCTCATGGCCGCTATTCTCTTCATTAGCAGCATCATTTATACTGTGATCGTATTCAAGAAGCACTCCAGATTTGTTGGCCTTCAAGATGACTTCTTCAGCAGAGGAGGTTCCAGTGTTCTCGGAATTAAGCATATTTACAGACTTTTTGCTAATATTGTACGTTTTCTTGTTATTCTTTAGTTGAATCTGACTCATCTCATTATTATGTTGCCTCGATTCAGATTCATCAGCATCCTCATCTTCCCAGTCTTCATCAACATCGTATGTCACATGCTGCTTTTTCACCTTAGAGGTTCCATTATCTAAGTGTTTCTGGGTAGACTTTTTAGCAAATTCTTTGCCCGAACTATAGACTCTTCTGTAATGTCCAGACTCTTCAGATTGCACTTTAGTATGCATCTCTGTTGTACTATTTCCTGCAGATTTATTAGTAGTCCCATTGCTATTCTCTAGATCATGTTGCTCCTCCTCATCTACATCCTCTTCAACTTCTTCGATTTCTTCAATAATTTCCACAATCTCTTCAACCTCCTCATCAACTCCATCTTCAGTAGCTTCAGATTCAAAAATTATTTCTTCACCCTCCTCTGCCTGGTTCAATATCTCCCCCAGGTCCTTCACTTCGATCACTTCAACCTCCATAGTGATCTACCTTTTATAGGACATACGGTTCAAACAATTACTACTTAGACAGTAGAAATACCATAAAATATGTGTGGTACACAAAATTGAATAATATTCCTACAGGACTACTCCCAATCTAAGAATACAGAAGTAAAAATGATTTCAAGAGCAATGCATCATCCCACAATATTCTTGATCACACCTGCTCTGAAAGTGCATAATAATCAGAAGTTGAAATAAATAAAAGCCACATAGATACCCTGTAAAGGTTAATGGAGTCGAAATCTATTCTAACAGGAAACTCTTCTACGATCTGTGCATTCAAGTAGACAAGGCTGCCGACCCAGACCCATTGAATGTTTAACAAATTTATGAAAATCCTGGCCCAGGATATGGCCAGTAATAAAACAAAATCTGTGCACAGTGTCTATTCTCCTGAAGTGTTATTTCAATTTATATATTCGTTCTGGAACGCGGTAGGAACCAGTCGGTACGAGAATGCCATGCATTTATCAACGGATAGCAAAATGGCCACTGGCCGGGAGGGAAACCCTTGAGTCAGAATTGTGGGACAAATACAAAGATCATGAAATTATATGAATAAGTGAATCGTTAAAATTACATGCGTTACATACCAATAGATACACGGAATCTGAAGTTATAAGCCAGAATGCCAAGAGTGCCGCAGAAAAATAATATATTTACTCGGTCGATACGCGTCAGCGTGCAGTTCCTCTTAGAGCGAGTGACGCCACCTTTGAATGCTAGGCGCATACGCATTGGAGTAAAATAAAATTCCCCAGACCAATCAGAGAACAGTTAATCCCACTATCGTTATGAATAAAAATTTCTAACCTAAACGTGAGATAGCTGTCAAACTACGCAGTTTAATTGCAATATTTACGAGAAAATGCTGATGATCTTTTTAATCTGTATTTTGGCGAGCTTCGGGCGAGCAGCCGCATCGAATGGTTTTGATTTCGGAGACACATTGGCCCTAATATTGGGTCTCATGATAGGGATCATTGGATTTTTCGCTTGTATGGGAGCGTACGCTAGGAGAAAAAATCGCTTTGATTCACTCTAATGTACAATATTTACAGTACCACTCACGGGTAGGTACTTTCATTATTTGTAATGTTTTATTAATTCTGGTACGCAATTTCCAATTTCCAATTTCACAATTATCGTAGAACTCTGCTCTATTGACAATACCAAGGACAGTGTCACTTTCCTTAAGGATTATTGGATATTTGAATACTTCACCAAGAGAAGCATATTTCAGGACTGTTTCTTGTCTTTTACTTACAAGTGCAACATCAAATTATTTCTCTACAATTTCTACAAGCGACTACAAGCTAGGTATTCTATTAGTGTGACCAAAAGAATGCAATGGCAGAAGAGAAATCAAAGAACTATAGCCCTGAGTCGGGAAGAACTGTAATATGTATGACAAGTGAGAGTAATTTTCCATTGAAATAAGAGTAAAAGATTATAATTAATATTTCATTATCTATTTTTAATTTGCACAAAGCTCGATTGTAATTCAATGATAATCAATCGCTCATAATAAATGGGTACCCCTTTCATTGAATTTTTATTGAACTCCTTCCATCGTTGTTACAGCCTGTATCTCATAGTTTATCATTCATTTTCAATTCTAATATAATTTTCTCCCGATTCCTTCTCTGATTTGCTGCCTTTCATCTTCTTATCCACATTCTTATTTGTATAACTTATTCCGTTAAGCTTTAAGTTGTTCTCATTCTTTATCGCTGGTAGCATAGCGAGAAAACAATTTAATTCATATTAACGCAAGTGCAAAGGGAGGCTTCTCAGAGGTTAACGCACTGTTATGTCTTACAATATTATAATAGTTACTCAAGTTCCTCTGTTCACCCATTGTTCTCATCATTCTATCCATTTTGTATCATCCACAGTATACAATTTTTCTCATCCTATTCATTCCATGCATGGCACCTGTTTGCCAATTTCTCTGCCCTTCATTTTTACTATATGAGTCTTGGGGCAGATGTTACATATGAGAAGAATCTATAGGAGGTGCTTGCTCAGGCAAAATCAAAAGACACAAAATATATATATATGTTTTATACATATGAAATGTATTGTTGGAGGGAAAGAAACAGACTTTCTCCCTTTTTCACTTCCTTGTTTTAATATATAATATGCATCACCCGCGAAAGGACATGTAAAGGCTCCTGAGCTAAGCACGTGTTTACAACGACTGGAGCTGGTAGCACTCATCTTCCTTAAGCAAATTACTATAATTAATTCAAAGATAAAGAAGAGCAGAAACACGACCAAATATAGGAATGACAAGGAGATCAACGAAGTATTACAAAGATAAAATAAAGATATAAGGCCAAAAATCCAGAAGGAACCATAATAAAGAACCTAGCATAGCTATGTTACATTTAAGGATGAGTTACGAGTTTAATTCCACCTGAAACAGTGTACCCTGGGGATACCCTCTAATCAGCTATACACACTTATACAGGGTGTTCCAGAATACAAAGATGTGTAGTACACCATCAAGCAGAAGAGTAAAATCTGAAACAAAAAGTCCTGATGCATTTTTTACCGAGCTTTCCTCTTAAAGTTATAAACAATTAAAGCTAACCAATCAACGCACGGCTGTACCTGCTGAGCATCCCTTTATCACCCATTTGCCGCGTTCTTGGATATTCAGCGGGTACGCACGCGCGTTGATTGCCTAGCTTTGTTTATAACTCTAAGAGGAAAGCTTGGTAAAAAGAAATGGAGCAGGACTTTTTGTTTCAGATTTTCCTCTTTTACTTGATGGTTTACTCCATATCTTTTTATTTTCGGGACACCCTGTATATATATCTTTGTGTATTTAATTCTTCATATCCCCACAGTACAGTATATAAATTTCTACATGAGCGAGGATATGTCGCCAATTGTGAATAGTCTCCAGATACAGACTCACGTATTTCTGGGTCATTAATTATTACCTCTTACGTATACCGTATATATATTTATTATGTATATACATATATATATATACATATACACACATATATATATATATATGTACTAGGTAGCCAGCACTCCAAGCTCCAGACAATTCATATTTCTATCATCCTTAATCCTCGGAGAGACAAAATCCGAGCACGTTTTTTCTTTTATTTGGTTCTTTTTGACTAACTGGCCGACGGTACCGGTTCTCACAAAGCTCTCGCATCAGCCATCCTAACAACAAGAACCGTGAAAACACTTCTACAAGAACGCAGGAGGAAGCATCTCGGCTTTTGAGGATTCTCATAACGATAACTGACAGCCTCCTCGGCTATAAGAGTTTGCGAGGATTCACATTTATAAACGTTAACCTGCACTCTGGACAGAGGAGTTTCTCATCCAAAGCAAGTAGAACGTCCGACTTCTATATGGCTTACGCACTGCAAATTCTAAGTATCGTGGAAGTCGTGGCCGGATAACGACAACGTTAGGAACATCCTCTAAGTGCTGTGATGTTGATACTTTTAAAATAATTTCAAGAGTTGTATATTTCTTTAGGTAAGCGAAATGAGTCCCTGACGATGTTCCCCAGGTTGGTCATGATTCCTCGACGTTTTGTATCTCCCTTAACATTCTACCTCAAACAACCTCAGCTTTCACAACAGACAGACAAACAAACATTTTCTTCTAACCCGTCCCTCTCTCACTCTTTATCTCTTTTATTATCTCTTAATTAAACAATTCTTAACATCGTGTATCTTCTTTTTCTCCATTTTATTACTCTTTCCAATCATATCTAATTATTCCATTTCCTCTTTATCGTCATCCCCATTCTTTTTACCTAATCAGTCTTGGTTAATTGTCCCAAAGCCCATTGAAACCTACGGCCGTTCATACATATATTATCCCCTCGATCGATCATTATCTTTTTATCGTTCGGCACCAGGTTCGACTCTGGTCGTGAAGACTCCTGTTCGTACGCCATAATGGCGTCGCCGGGAACTTCCTAACGATATCCACGCTAATTTAAATCTTATTCGTCGGTATCGTATCATACCCTAGGATAATCTAAAATCACGTTTACAATCTGTACAAATACAGCGTCTCGCAGGCGGTTCGTCGCGCAACGTTCAGGAGCAGGGTCGTGGACACTGTCCAGGGTGAGACAAGAAAATGAGAGTAGCGTAAAGCTCTTTGGCTATAGTATACAATTTTTTTTTTGTATACGTCGCATTAGGATACAACGAATACAATAAAGACAACGAAGACGCTGAGTACAAATAGCAGAGAGACTCGAAACAAACAAGTATTTAAAAAAGCCTCGCGAATAATCCTTTGCTATTGCAAAATAACTTGCTCTCGTCTTCGAGAAACCCTTCTTCCTGTGACAGTATACATATAGTCGCGAGGCTGGGCGAAAGGGTGCAGAGGGGATAATTAAATAAACGATCCGCCGTAATCGAGACGAAACAAGCCGCAAGCTGATCATCTGGCTGACTAATAATTGTTAATTAATCATTTTTATCTAATTATAACGAATATCCTTAGCTACGCCGAATTGTATTATAATTGAAATAGTCCGTAAACGGATCTAGATCTCTCACATTTCCTTCTCTCTTCCTCGCTAATCTCGCTTTTATACAAACTTTTGCTATCTCTCTCTTTACCTCTTTCGCATCCCACCCCCCTCTCACGCGCACACACACACATCGTAATATGTATATTATAAGATAAAAGAAGTTAAGGACAAAGAATTGTACCAGTAAGAATATAAAAGAAAATTCTAAGTGAGAATATATATGTATATACATATATGGGGGAAGGGGGAAGAAAGAGAGAGAGAGAAAATTTAAAAAATATACATATATCATTTTTATTCTCCGTGCAGAGTACGACGTCGTTCACGAAATCTCCTTAATCGCTACTTGCATTATACTCAATTTTGACATTCCAAGCAGCATGCACTGCTTCCTACACTATCATCATGAATCCCGTATCTTGTCAATCAAACTGCTGTTTTCCGTACAGTAAGAACATTGAAAAATTCTAATGTTTGTAACGTGTGTAATGTAAAAGTTAGAAAAGAAGAATCTTACAAAGTATAGGGAGGAACGCGCTAACCGAAGTATTTATATCTGCAATAGTACAGTATATAGTAGATAGTATAGTATAGTCTAGTCTTGCACAGTAGCGGATAGTACGTAATATAGTACTGGATAGTAAATAGTGTTGTTCACAGTAATAGTAATAGTAACGGTAATAGTAGTAGTAGCAGTAGCAGTAGCAGTAGCAGTAGCAGTAGCAGTAGCAGTAGCAGTAGAAGTAGTAGTACTAATAATACTAGTACCGACAATAAGTGTAGTAAGAGGTAATAAATTCACTAACGAGATAATAATCATAATATAGTAAAAACAAAATGACGTTTTACCACTTTCCATTTAGTGGTCGTACCAACAGAGCAGCGGGTCTATTCGCCATTTCGAAAAAAATAGAATAGTGAAAAGAAACTCACGAATGAAATAAAGAAACTAATAAATCTGTCTAATGGAAATGAATATATATGTGTGTGGGTGTGTATAATCAGCCAGGGAGAATCCGACGACTCTGCACCGAGGAACATCCAACCAGAAGTTTAAAAATTAAAAAAAAAAGAGTAGCAATAATAATAACAATATGAACCCGTTATCATCGAGGCCCGATCGCAGGTGAATAGAGGTCAGCCGTCGAAGAGGATCTGGCCATTGCCGTACAACAATAATAAAAGGCAAACTTGCGCACGCGTGCGATAGAACCGCTAATAAGACATTACAATTAAAGCATATAAACAGTGACTAATTCGAAAGGACTCTCGAGACGCATCCAGGTCGACGACGACGACGACGACGACGACGACAACGACAATAATGATGCTGATGATGATTGATGACGGATGATATACCTACGTGATTCCCTTTCATTCAGGATAATTACAGAAGATACTCGTAGACGAGCTTATCCGAGAAGTGTATTTTACTGCTCGTTCTGCGAGGTAGAAGGATGTTCCTGGGGCGCTTGAGGTTCGCCGGGCGGAGTGCCGTCGTGAGAATTACCCAGGTGTGGCGTGGCCGGAGTCGCTGGTTGACTTTGAGGCGTACTCGTGGGTGCGTAGATGAGTCTATATCCAGCGGGTAAAAAAAAGCCGCCGTGGGGCGTGTATCCGAAGGTCTGGAAATTGGCAAGGGTGGGAGCCTGATGATAGTGAAGATAGGCGCCGTTCGCAGTGGGGTTAGAGATTGGTGTCGGTGCTGCAAGGCTAGCGGTTGCTGGAGCACCAGAGGTACCTATGTTAGTACCGTCCGGTATTATCGGGGCGAACTGGTACTGTGTGGGGTTAAGAATTGTAGGACCGTTCGTTGAACCCACAGGTTCTACCGAATCACTAGGATACGGAGGAACGTGCTGCACGTTCTCCGGGGGCACCACGGGAATGGGTATCACGTATGCGTGCGGTATTCCTGTCTGCTGTTGTTGCGGTGCTTGCTTTAATTTTTGTGTCGCCAGGCGAAGAGTTTCGTCTGTATCCGGAGACTGGCTAGGCACCTTTTGCATCGGTGTTTGGGGTGCTGTACTAAACATCAGATACTCCTCCATACCTGGTACTCTTGGTTGTCCTGTACAATCACCAACAGATTAGAAAATTAATGATAGCTTTTCTAATTAATTACAGAATTAATAACCTACCGGCCACATTGGCAGCCACTGTATGATAAAGCAGAGGATGATGTTGATGCTGATGAAGCGCACTGGCTTGCTGTTGTTGCTGAATCAACAACTGCAGCTGATGTTGCTGAAAACGTTCCAGCTCTTCCCTATGTCTTCTTTGAAGGGACTCCAGCTCCATCGTTTGCCTGTATTAAACAGTAAAGAGTGTGAGTATTTGAAGAACATTTCTAATTAATTTCTTATAGGTAATATAGCAATCAATACAAATAGACTCACCTCTTTATTAACAACTGATATTCCTCGCTTGGCGTCAATACTTGGAGTTTCTCTTCCTTATCAGACTGTAACGCATGCATCATTGAATTTCAATTAATTGATCTAATGAATCAGCGACAGAATAACATTCCTGATCATACACATGAGAACTAATAAAAGCTCGTGCAAGCTACGAAACGCCCAGGAGATCTACAGGCTGGGATAAGGAATGGGAATTAACTAAAAAAAAGTAGTTAAGGCATTCAAGAATTAACCCAGCAGGTAGGCAGCCATGTTAAGTAAAAAAAAAGGGAATCCTCCATGATCTTTGATCATATAGATATTATAGTACATAAATGATTTCATAATTCCAATAATGGTAATAAGACAATACATCACAAAATTCATTTAAGTAATGACGATTCAGGCACAGAAACTTTTGTTCATGACTTAAAATAATTCCTGAGAGTTTGATCTGATTTTGTAACGGACACTGCATTAATGATGAATGAGTAAATAAGTAATTATGAAAGAAGTGATTAATAATAGAGAAAGGAAGATGAAACTCGTAGTACATCTTGTGAGGGCATCGACATAAGAGCAGTCCTCCAGTACAAGCTGAATACAATAAGTATTCAAAAGCCAGCAAAGAAGCCAGATGGTATAGAGCCTACTCCCATTATGTAAAACCTCAACCAGGATCTTGATAATACGTGATCCCTTGAACGTCATCTTCGAGAATCGTTCTATCGCCTCCACCAGCGACCTTATTCGAGATCCATATCTAGGATAAAGGTTGTGTAATCGCGAAGACGTGGATACACTGGAGTAGAATCATCAATGGAGGATGACACTTGACAAATGAAAGCTTCAGTTTACTATTCCTCTTTATCATAAATATGGCATCCGAAGTAAATGCTGTCTCTTCTCCTAGAGCGTGCTCTTCCCTTACCCTATGCAGCGGGTTGTTCAGAAGCGGCTGAGAAGACTGCTCGTTATTGATAGGACTGTTAGGATATGGCATTGACGCCAAACCCTGTCGCAAGGACTCGTCCGCCTTCAGCCTGGATAAGAATTTGGGAAGGTTGTGGCTGGTAATACTTTTCGAAGGAGGTTCCTCAAGTATATCCTTGTACTCATCCTGATACTTCATTGATTCCAGTCCTTTGTACAGTCGTGTCCTGTCTTTGTATCCTGGCCAGTAATAAAAATCCTCCTGTTCCAGATATTTATCCTCAATGACGCTTCTCTTGTCGCTGTTGCTACTCTCCGCGTCTGTATCCGTACCGGTAGTGTCGGATTCACTGGGTTTCTTGGATCTCCTCCAGCTGCTAAAGTCCTGCATCTTCATGCCGGCGTGCACAGTGTGATAGGCCCTTCCGGTGTCTGATCTTCTGGTAAACGGGTCAGTGCTCAGGTCAGTGATGGGACTGTTGACGCGGTTCTCGCAGACCTTGACGGGACCGTGGCCAGGTACTAGATTGGTTAGACTACGAGCTTGCTTTAGCTTTATCTTGAGCAGATGTCTTGGCTCTGGAGAGAAACCTATCCAGGTTGGACGACTTCGACTTCCTGAATTACTTGTTTTTCCTCTGCTTCCGTTATCCATTGGTACCAAACTTGAAAATCCCGTGAATCTGTTTTTACAGCCGGGACTCTGACAATGTAGGTCCAGTTCTAACTGATCCTGAAAATCATCCTGGACATCGTGATCATATATCTCACGTAGTGTCTGAAGAACAGTCAAATAGTGCTCATCCTCTCGTAGCTTATAGCTGTTGCTTCTCTTTATTGGACGTTCTCTATATCGGAAATAGTCTGGTACATGACTCATAGAATGTTTCCTACGTTTAGGTAAGCTTTCAGCAAAATTGACTATTTCACCAGGATTTACGTCTCTGTTGATTTTTCTTAGTGCCCTTATAGGGCCGACTCTTGATCTCTGACTGGTGGATACTGGACGCACCTTTACATTATCTTTTTTTGACGTATCCATATTATTCAAGGACATCCATTGGTTGTAATTTTTATGGCTTGAATGTTTTGTATTTTTTCCTCTATCTCTCAAATCAGTCATGGATCTTACCAAAGGATGATGTCTACGTAGTTTTCCATAATCGGGATCGATGAAATTTCGTGAGCCTAGCCTCGTGTGATTGTTCAAGGAGTTACTGAGGTACTTTGAAAGTTCTGTGGTGGAGGAAAAAATATCAGATTGCTTTGCGGTGCTAGTAAAGCCTCGTAGATCTTGCATGGAACTAGATATTTTCCTGGATGAACTGAAATTAAATTTTTTCTCATGTTCACCAGATTCTTTTTTCAATGTTGAAAAGTCCCACGTTCTAAGGTCCCACTGGGATTTTGATTTTTCTTTGGAATCCGACAGAAGTGGCCATTGCAAGTTGAATGAGTGTTTCTTGTCTCGATTTACTGGCGAGGAACATCTGATATCTATTGTTGAACTGGCAAGTCTTCTGTTTTGCAAAGAAGAACTTGGTAATGTTTTCGAAAAAGTTTTAGAATTGAATTCGAATAATTTTGGAACTTGTATGTCAGCCCAATTGAAGGATCCAAACGTAAATAATTGTTTATCATCTTTCTTCTCATCCAAGTCTCCCGTACTTGAACCAGGATAACACGGTGGGTTTTTAGGATGGCTCGCGTCACTTTTTATAGTAGAAAATGCAGAGGATCTTCGTGCCTGATCATCGAAACCCTCGTTCAGTACTATTGACGGACTGTCAATCTTTTTAGACGTAGTCAATCCAATTTGGATATTAAAAAATGCAGGGTCTCTGTCTTTTTGAGCACTTGAAGTTGAATCAGCAATCAATTCAGATTTCTGATTAGTTCCCAAAAGAGGATAACTGTCAAATTGAAAAACAGGCAGCGTATATGTTCCTAGACGACGTCTCGACCGCTGATTAACATTGCCAGTAGTATTATAGTTGGGCCCAGGGGCATTAACAGCTGCCTGAACACCAGGACTGACAAGTCCTGGACACTGCTGAACGTTCGTAGAGTTCATCGTACCAGGTACATTCCCAAAGAAGGCATTAGTAGCAACAGCACCGGGTACAAGTAGAGATTGTCCATCAAGAATCTGATCCCTTAATAACCCATTCCCTTGATCTTGCGAAGCAGTTTGTAAAGCTCCATTCAAAATGTTAGATCCATCCTGACCCTTAGAGTACCTCATCAAAGGATTTGGTGACGTATTGGAAGAACTAGCAACTGGCATCGAAGAAGCGCAGAGATGTCCTGAAGGACTTTCAAAAGGTATTCTGGATTCGTGCATCTTGGCTCGTGCTATTCCAGCCACATGCTGCCAAGCATTTCCATCCTGATTCTCGTTGACTCTCCTGGTTGCTACCTGATTACTAGAATCCTCCTGGGACCGCTCCACCACTTCCTGGCCTACTCCCTCACGTCTTGCCCGTAGAAGGTTGTCTCTAGGTATGGCGTGCTGCTTCGATCCAGGAGGTGGTTTCAAGAGGAAGATATTCTGGATTTGACGATCTAACGTCTGAGTGGAGAAGTTCTTGCGATGTTGAGGATGATGCGTGTGTAGATGCTGCTGTTGATGTTGATGAGCCGAGGACGGCATGGTTTTTATTGAGTGTGTATACGATGACTGGGATGAGGAAGTGAGGCTCTCCTGGCAACCAGTTGTCCAGATATAGGAGACATTCTAGCCCCCCAAACAAAAAAATCCCCCAAAAAGAGATAGGTCAAGGATCTACCCATCATATGAGATTCCGTGGAGCTGATTTTGATTTATTGCAAACTCGTATCGTTTTGACTTTAAAATGCTATTCTGTCTGTTTATTAAAAATATATTAAATATTGCAAACTGGCTTCGAGGCTTGGTCTGACCGTAAGTAACGTATCATATCTATCTGTAACATCTATACAACTTGTAACGTTCAGTGCGCTGCCTACTTAGCACTGGTTGCAAGCAATGTTTAAAAAAAATAATAACTGTAGAAAACGTAGGATTTTCGGATGATCGTCTACCTGGGGAATCTCCAACGGGGTAGTAGAGAGTACACGTATCGCTCTCACTTTTCTGTCTACCATGCAAAGGTAAAACAAAGGGTGGGCAAAAGAAAAGTGGGACAGAATGTATACTGGGTGTAACCAGGGTGTCAAAGGGGACTCGAGAATTAGTAACTTACAAAAAAACGCACAACACAACGGTTTGTTAATAAACATCTAGCCCATACAAATTCCAGGGTCCTCTAAAGGTAGAGAATATCCTGAGCATTCGAAGACTTACCTCTGCACAACTTCCACCGGCTGAAATGTTTGAACCTGCCTGCGGTGGTACGGAACTTTCCCGGCTGTGAATTACCTGCATTGGCGCAGCAGTCCCTAAGAAAGTAATCGAAAATACAAGAGTAAATACACAAATGAATAATATACATTTTGATTATCATTCATTTGTTTACCTTGGATATTTTTCTGATCTTCCTGTACCAAACAAGACGACTGCTGAGCCTTAGAATCTAAATGAGTTGGTCCCGGTGTCTCGGTAGTTGGAGGACCGGCAACTTTCGATACCATAAATCGTGAAATTTTTCTAACAAGTTGTTCCGGAACAACTCTCTGTAATTAATACAAATTATTAATTATTTTTCCATCGAATTCTAGATATTACATGGAAACGAATACGTACCTCAACGTTATCCTGAGTTTCGAACTGAACGGGAGTATTGGTACCGGAAGTGGAAGTTATGATACTTGGTGAAATAGTGGCAATAGGAACGGTCGAAACTGGGTGTACAGTAGCCAATAAATTCTGAGAAGAAACTTGAACCTGGGGTTGCAGTGGCTGAACTGTCGGAACTGGAGTAAGGGGTTGTGGGGAAGACGATGAGAGGATCGGGCCTCTCTGATGAATCTTTGCGAGTTCTTGTTCCAATTCTTGCAGACGAGATCCTGGTCGTTGCGGTCGCATCTTTACACTCTCCTTGCTAGGACTCATCATATCAAATCCGCTTGGTCCCGCTCCAGGTATGGGACTGTCAATAGCGTACTCAGTGCCCTAAAGAAGATTCTCAAATGGTTAATACTAGGATTACGATTTATTATCTAACTAATCTTGATAGAAGACGTGACTAAGATAACTCAATGATTTTATTGAAGAAAAATATCTGCCAGAGATGTCCCCGATAAAACTATATTATACCGTGCATTGATAAGGATTTTAGATATGATCGAACATTCTGCTATTTATCGAGCAAAAGTGTTTCATCTAGTTTTAATCTTTTGTCCATCATCTTATCACCTACCGGTTGACTTGTTGAACATTGCGAGGGTTGCTGTTCTTGACCCAGCACGACTCCTTCAGTAACGGTACTAACGCTAGGTTCAGGAAGTCCTGATGACGAGGAGTGCATTGTTGTTTGAGGAGACAATGGACCCTGAAATGATAGCAAGTTAAATTGTGTTCAACGCAGCAACAACTTCAGATAATGAGAACAGCAATATTTACCATGGTCTGAGAAGCCACTACAGGCATTCCGATGTTCACCAGCTTTTGCTGCAGTGAATGCATATAAACGTCATAACTTCCAGCAGCTTGATGACTATGAGGAGTAGCAGGATGACTCATTGGCGGTGTACCCACAGTCAATGATTCCGATGGCTGACTGGTCAGTTGAACCAGTTTCTGTTGTAAATCAGCAATAGTCTGTGGTCCTTGCGCGTTAGCATTGCTGTCGGTGATCTTGTCCAATGAATTTTGCTGACTAAGCTTGCGATGCTGTTGCTGTAGTTGTTGTTGGGAAATTTGTTGTTGGGCAAACAACACTGGATCCACAGACTCAACAATTGTATGTTCTGGAGTGACATCATGGCTCGAATTCTCGTTTTCCGACGACAGAAATTGGCAATCGGCACTTGTTCGTCTAAACAACGTCAAAAGCAATACAACAATAAGTATAATTTATACGTTGACATTAGAATAAGAATAAAATAAAAAATGTATAATATACCTGCTGCCATTGCTGTACTCAAAATTGCCATCTACGTCGGTGGCTGTTAAATGTTGTTGCTGTTGCTGTTGTTCAGGAGGTTTCGGCTGCAGATGATGTGAATCTATAGGAACATCAATATGTTCAGGTTGTTGCTGATGTTGCATAGGCGCCACGTGCTGTATTTGTGGCTGACTGTGCACAGGTTGCACGTGTTGTACTGGAAGTGATTGTTGTACATTTTGTCCCATAGAGCCAGCTGGATACTGCGCGACGTTCCATTGACCTTGAATGGGAACTTGTGGCGGGAGTCCAATAGGTTGTTGCACAATCTGCTGGGGAGTCTCAATCTGTTGGACTTGTTGCATCAGTATGCCAGGTGGTTGCTGCATAGTCGGTTGAGGTTGTTGAAACTGGTGCTGATGTATCTGTGCAGGAAAACCTTGTTGCACCTGTATGCCCTGGTTCATAGGCTGCTGCATCTGGAAGCTCTGCTGCATGTGGGGTTGTTGAATCTGCACCAGTGGCAATTCCGGTTGTATCGGTTGGAAATATTGTTCCACATTTGTTACCGGTGGAAAGAATTGCTCAGCGTGAACCACAGATTTATGTTCAACCACACTTGGAGTTTGGTTCAAGTTTGAACTCGGCTCGTGACTCGTTACAGAATGCGGAGTTACTGATTTGGTTTTTGGATTTGAAAGAATGTTCGCGAGGTTTTGAGCAAGATCTGGTAAGGTCGAGGAGACCTCTTTGGTCTTCACGGGAACCTTTGGTGTAACATCCACGTTACTTATTAGAGGTACTGGTACTGGTATTGGTACAGGTACAGGTGTCGGTGTAGGCACAGAGAGCGAAACACCAGTTTGTGTCGGATGGACAACATTGTGATGGATAACATTAACTTGCGCAGTTTCCATTGGTCCTTGTGAGAACACCGTAGCTGTATCTTGGCCCATCTGTTGCACGTTTTGTAAGTTCTGCAGGTTTTGCACGTGTTGTTGCATGGCTGCATTCGTAACAGCACTTGACATTCTTCGGTCGTCTGCTATATTCGATGATTCTGACAACTGAGAATCTGCTGATACATTTGACACAGTGGATATATTAGAGACACGACGATTTCTTTCATCGATATTTGGCTGCGGTTGTAATTGTTGAACGTGACCGGATAGCACGACGTATTGTTGTTGTTGCTGCACAAAGGGTTGTTGAATAGTATGTTGCTGTTGCATCTGCTGTTGTACCGGTAGTTGTTGCTGAGTTTGTGGCTGTTGTATAAGTACCTGTTGCTGTACTTGCTGCTGCTGCTGCTGCTGCTGCATGGGTACTTGTGTTGATTGCAGTTGAACGTGTTGCTGGATTATAGGTTGCTCTTGATACTGGGTTTGGCCAATAGGAATGCCCGGCATGTGCTGAGCAGTTTGTATATCCTGTTGCTGTATTAAATTTTGTTGCATCACCACGTTCTGTTGCATCTGCCCTTGATGAACTGCTGCGGTACCCTGATGAATAAGTTGATGCTGCATCTGCACAGGACAAGAGTTCTGTTGCACGGAACTGACAGTGTGTGGAATGTGCTGAACATTCTGCATCTGCTGTACATTCTGCACATTCTGTTGCTGAGAATGAAACTGCTGCACCTGCTGGGTAACATCTCCTGGTGGTATCTCAAGAGCATCCACAGGAATTTCGTAATTTGAGGTAGAAACATCCGGCACCTTCGTTTCAACTTCAGTTACTTTGGGAATATCGTTACCATGAAGTGGTTGTACGTGCGACGTTGCTGACTGATTTTCCTTAGGCTCCAATTCAGAAACTGGCTTTTGTTCCACTACGGGACTGACTAGAAATCTAGAGATCTTTCTGGCTGGCGGCGCCGTCAATTTAGGAACCTCCGAAGATGGTACATCCGGGACAGCTCCTTTACTCGCATCTTCGTCAGGGGCATCCTGCTTCTCTTGCAATGTACTGGCCTTAACTACGTCCGTTTTCGATGTATCACCAATAGGTTCCTGTTGTTTATTCTGGGATGCAGTCTGACTAGGCTGCTTAGCCTTCTCCTGGAATTGCAATGTAAGCACATCCTCAGCATTCGGGTAATACGGCTCAAGGATGGTCTCCGTCGACGTCCCCGATATCGTGCTCTCCTGAGTATCCGTAAGATCGTTCGGTATGTTAGTAGGAGTCAAAGTATCCGTATTCTGGGTCGACGTAGAAGATCTTCTAGATGCTTCCGAAGAGATGCTGTCGGGTCCAGTCTGACTATCCGGTGTCTGTACACTATGCTGCTTATCCAAAGGCGCCGTAGTGATATGCGACAATATCTGATCGATGGGAAGTAACTTCGTAGGCGTAGAGGTGTTCGATGTCTCATCTCTCTGAAAATAACACTAATTGATGATCCAATCGTGACTACTGCTGAAAATCTCATAGAACACACTGTACAATGTATAATAGGTAACATTAAAATCCCAAGTATCCAACTAGGACTTAACAATAACGAAAACACCACAATCCTTAATAAAATATGTAAAGTGGAAAGAAAATAAAAATAAAACATATGTATGCTACAATATAACAGATGCACAGTATTATTAATTTCTTGTTTCTTGTTGTTGACGAATCTCATAATTCTCGTCTTACCGGCCAAGATCTCTCATCTCTCATCTTCCGCGAGAATGGTAATCCAAAGAGGAAGTATATATATCAAAAAAAATAATAACGAGAAACTGGGACACGAACATCGAGAATTTGGATCTGCGCAGACAATTTTCACTCACCGAACGGTGCCTACGGTGGGCTTTGTACGATGATCGGTGGCTGCTTTGACGAGTTAGCGAGCCATGTCTCACCTGCTGCGTCCAAAACCACAGACAGACTATTATAGATTCGTAATTTTTTGTTTTTCGAGCACTCTAAATTGGTTCATTAACATTATTAAAAGCTTATACACTACATTAAAGATCAATGCGTTTCTGCGACCTTGCATATTTTCATTCAAATGTTACAGACAGGAGTATGCAATATGGTCAGACTCGAACATCTTCTGCGAGGACCTCTTAGACTTATTATTAATATATATTTACCTTGGAGGTGTCGAGACTATGATCACGATCCCTAGGCCTACGACTGGTAACCGGACTGCCACCTGCTGATTGATCAGGTGGACCGTGAGCTACGAGAGGTAAACTTCTGGTGGGATCGAGTCGTAATTGCTTCACGATGTCTTCAATGAGCTCAATGAAGGTGTCGCACTGGGACTGGGGTAACAAGTTCTCAGCGACCTGGATACAATTTTATAAGAGCGACTTAAAGATTCCACTAATCATCATTAGTTCTTATACGTATTCTTATTCTAAGGTTACTCACCAGGTTGTTTGCGATGTCCACGGGTACCATGTCGTCCCTGTCGAATTTGAATGTTACGGTCTTCTGCTTGCTGGTGTCTAACTGACATTCTACGGTCATTGACTGACCTTCGCCACTGCTTACTGATAAGACAGTCAACTTTATTCCAGGTTTTTTTCTCTTTGTACCGGAGCGCTTCACGCGGTTCCGCTCTGGCACTGGGATGCTCTCAGAATTGTCTGGCGTGATCCTAAACACACAGATGTTCATCAATAAGCGATTTCAGATCACGTGACATCCAATATCTAATGAAGTTTAGAGAGAAAACTTACCCTTCGTTGGAACTAGTATTTTGCACTGGAGCAAACCCAGTGGTAGACGCGTCCTGGGGCTGAGCAGAATTATCGGCAGGTAGAGATTGAACAGAATCCATGGTATCTTGTTTGACAAGATTGCTCTTATCTTGAACGGAATCCGTGCCAGCCAGAATATGTTGTTGCATCTGCTGTTGCTGAATGTTTCCAGTCTGTTGCATATTTGCCTGTTGCTGAATATTTCCAGAGGAGTGAGACGCTATGGGTACGTTTTGAGTAATTGGTACTGTGTTTGACATAACGTTAGCACTTTGAGAGTACTGCAGTTGCACCATAATGTTTTGTTGTTGTTGTTGTTGTTGTTGTTGCTGTTGCGATTGCTGTTGTCCCGAGAGTAGCGCAGGTGCGCTTTGTATATTTGGAACGGGTGACTGTTGCTGCTGTACATTTTGCACATGGGCAACCGTCGAGGAACTTTGAACGTTGACTGCGGGTGCTCCGGAGGCCTGAACCTGACCTACGGATTGGACGTAACCCTGGGAAGTAGCCACAGCACTGCCACCAGGATGATTTGAATGAGAATAAACTTGCTGGGTGGTCTGAGCACCAGGTAGAATTTCTACATGACCAGTTCCCGTTGAGGACGCCGAGTAAGCTGGATGAAACATTTGCTGTGGAATATTCTGCTGATATATCTGACCACCCGAATAAGGGACGGCTGTTGTAGCTGCGCTTTGCTGATAATATTGCTGATTCTGGACGGGTGGCGAGCCCACAGGATGCTGATGAATCTGCTGTATGTGTTGCATCTGCAGTTGCGGCTGTGAATACTGAATTTGTTGCTGATTCGGAGGCATCTGCTGATGAATATGTGGCTGTGCTTGTTGCTGCTGCTGTTGTTGTTGAGGAGCAATTTGAATCTGTGATTGAAGCTGTTGCTGTTGTTGCTGGGACTGCATCTGCTGCTGTATCTGCGGCTGATGCGCCATTTGCTGAGGCACGTTCATTTGATTCAGTTGAATATACTGCTGCTGCTGCTGCTGATGAATCTGCTGTTGCTGCTGTTGCATATGTTGTTGTTGCTGTATCTGCTGATTCACCTGCGGAAACTGTGGCTGGCCTTGAATTGTCTGAGGCGTCGAACATTGCGAAGAACCACCACTGAGACTTTGCGACACTTGTTGCGCGTACTGTTGCTGCTGATATTGTTGCTGCTGCACATGCTGCAGCTGTTGCTGGTACTGCTGCTGTTGATATTGCACTTGTTGCTGGCCAGTGGCTATCTGTTGCAGCTGTTGAGCCTGCTGTGGTTGCACCACAGATGTCTGCTGCTGAATCAATGGTTGCTGCTGTACGAGCTGCACCTGCTGTGGCTGAAGATTTTGCCCAGATTGCATCTGGCCCATTGGCATTGTGGATTGCATTTGCACCTGATTTTGCATCTGCATGGACTGTATTTGTTGCTGCTGAATTTGCATCTGCTGCAGCAACAGTTGTTGTTGTTGTTGTAGCTGCTGCTGCTGTTGTTGCTGCTGCTGAAGAAGATTATCCGTCGTAATAGTTTCAGCTTCACGATCCAGCCTCTCCTTTTCCTCCTTGGCTTTTCTTTCCTCGCGCTCGCGCAGTAGACCTGCTATTTGGGACTTGAGCATCTTCGCCACGGCTTTAGCATCTTCCTCTAGGATAAGACTCGACTTCGCCATTTCTGAGGCAACCTCCTCAGCATTGTCACCTTGGATATCAAAGTCAAACTGGATGGCCTCGTTCTCCTTGTGTTTGTTGCTGCGTTTCTTAGGATCCAAAACACGAAGGCGAAACTCCACGCGAGAAAGTTCAGCTTCTGCTACTGCGGAATCACGCGACACCATTTCCAGCTTGAGTCCTACGTCGTCTGCGAAGAATTCGTGATTCAGAAGGTCCTTCACCAGTGGACGTTCTTCCTTTTTCAGTCGAATACACATCTCGATAATGTCACGAACCTCTGGATTTTCCACTTTGTCGTAGCTTTGCGGTTTCACACCCGACACCACACGCTTGTAGATTTGAGCTGGTCCGGTACACTCTGAATAAGGATATTCACTAGTTGCCATCTCTAACATACACATCCCGAAGGCGTAAACGTCTACAGACTCGTCATAATGTTCCTCGTACATCTCGGGAGCCATAAACTCCGGGGTGCCGATTACACTCTTGGCAAAGCTACGATTCTTCAAGGTGGCTAAACCCAAATCGCCAATCTTAACACTACCAGTAGTGCCGGTGATAAATATATTGTCGCATTTAAGATCACGATGGATGATTGGCGGTGCTCTTGAATGTAAGAAACTCAGGCCTTTGAGGATTTGTCTGCACCAGGACTTGACAACTTTGGGATTTATCTTCTTGAATCTCCTCAAGTAAGTCTTCAAAGTTCCCGATGTCATCAATTCCGTCACCAAAACTATATATTTTCTTTTGGTTAACGTCACCTCCCAGTAATCGTAAAAGCGTACGATGTTCGGATGCTGAAGCCCCTTAAGCATCTCTGCCTCCTCACGGAAACGCAATCTCTCGGTTTTGTTAAGTTTCTTTTCCTGCAGTTCGCACCAGGCAACCGCGACACCAGTCTGAGTATCGAGACCTCTGTAGACAGTTTTGAAGCTACCTCGACCGATCTCTTCTTCGAATTTTAAAAACCGCCCATCGGTTGAGATTCCGATAGCCTTCTCTTCGTCGTCATCTTCCTCAACCGCCTGTACCTTTACTTTCATTAGGAGATTCCGCACCTCTTCCATAGCCATTGTATTCTGGGTAAGCTTTTCATCGGCTTTAAAGTTCTCATCTAAAAGAGGTCCTATAAAACCTTCCACGACGTCTTCCTGACCAGCTTCCTGACCAGCTTCCTGTCCTGCATCCTGGACAACTTCCTGACCATCCACCATTTTTTTGGCATCATTCGACTCCGACTTTAACTCTCCTTCAGCAGCCTTGATCTCGCTATCTAATGGCGGTACTTTGCCCATCTTGCTCAGTGATTCGTGTAGAGCCTGTGTTGCAACAATGTCACTGATACTGGTCCCGTTGTCGTCCTCGTCATAGATGGTGACTTGCTCCCCGGTATCCTTAGGCTCTCCTTCCTCGGCATCTTTAACATCCGTGGTGTCTACAGCATCCTCAGAGACTTTTGATGTGACAAATCTAGAGTTCTTGACTTTTCCGTGCCTAGATTCGACGGGCTCCATCTTCTTAGTGTCCGTCGACTCCGCTGTGGTCTGCTTCGACAGTGGCGACGTATCCTTTTTATCCGCATCGGAATCCTTCGATTCTTTCCTAGTAACCGTCTTATCCGTACTTCCTTCGGTCTTTCTCTTAGCACTTTTTTCCTCTGCGGGCGATCCCTTACGTCCACTCACGATCTTAGACTCGGAAGACTCCTGAGACTTCTTATCTTGTTCCTCAGGGAATTTTTCAAGCTTGCTCGAATCGCTTGCTTCTGACAGCATTTTTAGATCCGCAGTCTTTTCCTCTTTACTTATTTTCCTAGGTTTCACTTTACCGGTGGGCGTGGAAGGCGTTGAACTCGTACCTAAATAATAAAATTATCAAGCATTAATGACTAGAATAATTCAACACATAGAGAATCCTTCTCTCCAATATTCCTTATTTTTATTCCTACAAACCTGGTATCCTGGAGAGATTCTCCGTGGCACTGATAGCTTCCTCAGCGTCGCTGAAGCTTCTATCATTCTCCTGTTCTAGTGAGGTAAGATGGAGACCCTGGGAGGACGTTTTCTCCAAGATATGCAGTGCGGATGGCGTCTTCTTCTTCGGCGATGGTGAACTACCCGTGGTACCGTTACTGGTTATAGATACAGAGTCCGCGTTATGCTCCGCGCGACTCGTACGTGTCTGCCTCTTGCAAATAGCCACCGAGGAACGATTGACACTAGGCAAAATCTAGAAGAGAATTGAAAAACAAAATTGCAATACCAACAAAATAAGTTAACCTCCCAACAGAACGGTTACCAACTACAATTGACTCAATATAACGATTCAGGCAAGAGGATATTTCATTGTTAAAAATAAACAAACTAGTCCCAGAGGATGTGACCATGACAAAGAGCTTCCACTGAACAATAAAAATCATTAAACCTAAACCAGTACCCCATCATCACTTCCAAAAGAACAAGTCCCACTGAACCACATGCTTGTGTCCGATAAGCTAAAACCTAACAATGCCGAGAAATCTTTCACAACGAAATAACAAATATAAAGATAAGCTGAGCCACACATGAGGATAGCTTGCAGAAATTCTAATGACAAGAAAAGCCAAGTTATGACTCAGAGATGCAACCAAGTCCAAGCATCACCAGCACTGAATCTGATTCTCAAAAAATTGATAACGGTCAATCGAGACTTTGTAAATTTATTATTATTAATATTATCAATTAGCCGGAAGGCGTGACGTAAGCTTTTTACAATCACTCTGATAATTCCTGTCCTGATATCATCTCACTTTCATTCAATATATTCTCCCAATGATTTCTCACCTTGCGATCTAGCGAGCTGTTAGCACTGCTACCTGCTTGAGATACCACCGAGAGTTTTCGCTGACGGCGATGACTGTGCGTATGACTATGAGTCCTCTGGGTGGTCACCACTCCAAGAGGTCCTCCTTCCTGATTTGCTAGGTGGCCCACACCAAGACCAATACCGGACTGACTTCCGCCACCTCCGGATCCTCCACCGGCCACCAGCTTCGGACAAAGTCCGGACAATCCAACACCGCCAGTGCCTCCTGGCGAACGCTGCCTGCTCGTCTCATACCTGAAAAGGAAGATCCTTCAAAATGTAGTACGTACGTTGACGGATTTTCGTGCTTTCGGGTGTTCCGCCTTTTGGAACATCGTTCAAAGCTTATCCTCTTACTCATTGTTATTTTAGTTCGCTGTGATTAAATTCAACCAAAGGAATCCTTAAACTACTTATGTAAGCATGTATAATATACTGAAAATACCCACGGTTACTCTTGTCGATCGAGGACTTACTCCTCTATAACTTTTAAAGAAACGTCAGTCGACTATCCGACACACAACACCATCTATTCAAATCCTTAGAGGTAAGTGCATGGCGTAATGAATGGTGCAAAAGCATGCCCGAAAGCTCGCGAATGATACTTGTCCTCGCAGACTGCACGAATTTACATCTGGGTATTACTCAACCGCATTAATTCCAGGATTGAGAAATGCGACTGAAGAAAAGAAAGAAAACAAAAAATAAGCGACAATGCTTCAGAAATAAATAATTTCTTATTTTATCCAATTTTTTTTCCAACGCGCTAAATTTACTAACATGGACATGTTACTGTTTAGTTAAACATGCTACTTCAGCAGATAGGTTATGTGGTATTAAATGAAGCAATAGGTATAGCGTTAAAAAAGAACGGACAAAATGACAATGTAAGAAGCATGGATTTGATACAGACATCGTTATACCTGTCCTGCCTGCTGTGGCTAGATGGGAAGAGACCGCGCACCGCGTTTCCTATAGCTGCTTTCTTTTTCGCCTCTCTTTCTCTGTCTCTGTGCCCACTGCCTATTCCTGAGCTCAACTGCTGCTGCCTGCTAGCACGATCACCCTAGTAAGACCAGAGACGTCGGTTTTCGTTATATATTAGTAATAGATGTTTCTACAGTACATGCAGAAAGGTAACATAAAGAATAAGATGTACCTTAATGCTGAGTAGCTTGAGGCTCAATCCTGTTGTTGTACTCGTAGGGACGGGGCTCAGGTCACAACGTAATCTTCTATGGGAGCGCTCGGGCACTAGTGGATCCTCGTCTGGCTCGGACTGACTGCCAATGGAGAAGGCGTGGGTCTGCGAGAGTGTTATGTCCTCGGAGTTGTTCCTGTCGCTGTTGCTGTTCACCGGACTCGCTGCTTTGCTCTCATTGCAGCATCTCGGCATTGCACGCTACCTTTCCCTAAAACCTGAGCCCCGTCAATGACCTCCGTGCAATTTTGTCCCGAACAAAATTCACAAGAATTCAACCCAGGTAACGATCTATTCGTCACCACGGATATCCTGGCGATGACTCCGATGAGAATTTAATTCAACAGGGAACTACCTTCTGCCAAGCTCGACGAGAGGCTACTACGTTCCTTTCGCCAGACAATTGTTACCATCAAACAATCCATATGAGGTGGAGCACTAGCTCTGTATATCACCCAGCCAAAGAATTCTGAAACGGAAGACAATGAAACGTCGATTCAACCTTTTCTTTTCTATTTTAAGACGTGGCGAATGTTTTTCATAATAGTTACCTCTTTCAGAATTTTAATAAAATTTCTATTTTAAGAATCAAATGACACCGATGAAATCCTCTTAGAAACATAATCTTATTCAATTGTTGCTTCAAGTCTATGCTTTCTCTTATCCTTTGGCTGTACTTAGGATGTCACGATCAAACCTTTGAACTAATTTTTGTCCCTTCTTTCAGTTTACACTACTTCCTCTTCTTTGTGTGTACTCTTTCTTTCTCTCTCTCCTTACACTCCTATGATTTTAGTTTTCCTTTAAAAATCTAGATAGGCGTTGTATCAGTAGTCTAAAAGCTGGAGTACGATTGAATCTCTGCTTGCAACTTTTGATAGTTCCTTTTGATCCTCATTATATTTTCTTCATGAACATTCTGCTGTAAAATAGAAATTTCTATAATCTTATGAATCACTTCTTAAAAGGATGGATGAATCAAGAATAATTTTGAACTATGTATACAGCAGAAAGAAATATGTATGAACTGTATTGATAAACAGGTAAATCAATGTTAAAAGAAAGGGCAATATTAAGACGTACAGATATATATAAGCAACTAGGGAGCCATGCCAAAAGGAATAGAATGGTTCTAGTGCTGTTGCAGTTTATTAATCGAATTAGGCAAGTCGGGCTCATGCCCACGTATGCTCGTACACGCATCTACGCGTCTTTTTATTCACCATATGCAACATAACAATAGCCTCTTAGCAATGCACTGTCAATTCTGTGCATGGAACACAGCCAAATGTAATTAATAGAACAATTTGCTATCTAGGCACCATTGCTCTTAATGCAAAAATTCTGACAGCATGTTATTTCTGTTACAGAGATAACTGAATACATCATAAAAAGAAAAGAAATACTTTTGTCGTTGCCCCAATTCTGTAGAATAGGCCAACAAAGTATTTTTCTGAAATTCTTAAAAACAAAGATACTTTAACTAAATGCAAGAATTGGACCAATATTGCAAATATTATTGTTGGACATTCAGATATGTTTATGTCCTTGAGACTGCAGACAATGTAAATTGATAACAGTGTAAGGTATGAAATCTCACAAATATGGTAGCAATTGTCATAATACAAGTCTATGATTCTTTTTGTAATTGTCAGGATGTAATTCCAGGCAACAAAGCAGAAGTTACTTTCTGGTTAAGTAAGTGTACATTTAGGACATACATCTGTTATAATATATATCACCTATATATGACATGGATACATATATATATATATCATCCATATATTTACATGACTACACAATAGAGAAGGATAGAGACTTGAGTAAAAGAGTACAAGGCAAGAAAGTGTTAATGGAAGAGAAAGAGAAAGAAAAAAAAGGAGAGACAGACCAAGCAAAAAGAGAAACAGAGGGAGATAGCCAATAACACACGTATTAACTACGTCAAAGTAAGAAGAATCACACGCGTACATCTCACACACAAAGTGATCAAGGAAGAGGAGAGAACGCGGCAAGACGTAGGTATGTAACGACAATGTGACATCTATCCCAAAAATATCGCATCTAGGCGTATTTTACAGACTGTCTTGCATCTTGTTGCTGTGCCATACGGAATTAAATAACAACGCCGGCTATCGATGAAATTTTAATGACAATTGCGACTTTTCCGACTGACAAATAGTCCAGTAAAGGCCGCGGTTACTTGTCATGCGGAGATGCGTGAACGACAGTAGGCACACTATTGCTCGTACTATCCGACTAAATGTTATCATTCCCATTGAGTTATCCTGCGTATGGGGACCTGAAGAATACTGGCCGATTAACAGGCTTATGCCTATTGTACGGAACGGCACTCGTAATTGGTCGTGAGACCGGTACTCACGTTTATTTAGCAGAAATTCGCCCGACTACACCCAAATAATCACCATTTTTTTCTACTGCCACCAAGGCGCTACCTTGCGACGCTATGCGACACTTTACAGCGCCGCCATAAATTCCGTCTGGGGTAAAATTACAATACGGAGATTCACGAGTTTCACCGAAATTAGCCGAAAACGAAAAGACATAACAGCCATCTTTCCAGTTAATTTCCCTAGGGACAAATACGTCGGAAGAATTAATAGTTTATTTAAAACGATTACAAGCGTATTGACCTTGAACAGTCTTTACTGTCAATTATTTCACATTCGTAAAGGATACTTTAACGGTTCCGAGACGAATTTATCTCACGGGCATTTTACCCTTTACTTATAAAAGCTCTAGGCACCTGTCACTTTGGAAAGTTGTCTAATGGCGACCGGGACGAACTCGATGGATATTATTTTTCAACGTCTATTATCAAAAAATTCGATACTCACAGTTCTTCTTTATGGAATTTAATAGATCCATATTGATTCATACTTGTCACACTTGATGGCACATAAGAGAACATACAAAGTATATTAATTCACCACGTACTTCGAACAATCACGTTTTCCGAATTGTTCTTCGAGAAGTGTCAAAGTGTCTAAGAAATTCTCAAATTCTCAAGTGGCTTACGTATCTACCTTCTCGATTACAAATATTACGACTCCTGGAACTTTTCAGCCACTGCTCTGTTGACTGATCACGGAATTATGAACGGCTTGTAATTTTTCTTGTGAAGGACACCCACGATTAACCTTAAAAGATTCACCCCTCCGTCGATTTGAAGGTATAAAGACAAGTAACTGTCAATTTGACGATTCGTTTTTACAGCTGTTTATATCCCCAAATTACCCTTACCTTGCTTGCGAGAAAACGATCGATTTATTTGACCGTTATCCATTCTTATTGACTAAGTCAAATAGCATTTACCTCATAAATCACAAGAAGGTATATAATGAACAAAGTCTCAATATACTATTTTAACTATATAATCTTTGTCCCTATTTATGCAACCTTTAACTGCTTTGATGTACATGTCAATTGATTTTGTTACAACAAAATTACTGATGCAATTTGTATCCATTAAATCAAACTAAGCTTTTTATTGTATTTCATTGTATGTTTATAACGCGTACTCTTCTTTGTGTACAGATTATGATTAAGTGAGGATTACCATAAATTTACCATGATGATGACTGAGTCTAATGAAACTAGTACAAGTTCTGACTTTACAACATTCTTAAATCTGACCACAATTGTACCAGACACTACCAGTGTGTTTTTGAATTCTACTGAGAATGTTACGGTGTCTTCCGAGCTTAATCAGACCATACAGTCTTCTTGGAATGTATCAAAACTCATAAATAACATAACAGATATAAAGAAGACCATTTTAGAATTTACGCAATCTACCACAGAAGTGCATATTAACACAACAAAAACAACTCGATGTACAACGACTTCTACAGAAAATCCTTTTGGCAAATTCGATCCTCCTGAGGGAATTGAATACATCTTTGTACCACTAGGGGTGATGGTCTTTGTGGTTATCCTTTCTGCTGTAGTAAGCATTATTCTTACAACTTCTATTATTCTCAAATGTATATTATACTCAAAGTTACATCTAATGTCCAGGTACTTATAATCTCCCGAAAGAGAAAGTTGGAGCAGCTACGTCATAGATTGATGCCTCTATACAATTTTGATCCTGATGAAGAGGGAGAAGATGACTGGGAGACTGAACTGCTTGATGAAGGCTTTGATAGTCGTCAACGACGGGTGAGTAATACGATAACCGCGGTGAACACGAGACTACCTCTAAATTAACCAAAGAATTGATTGGCCGACAGGGGTATAGATCCATGGACACTGAGGAGAATGCTGAACTCTTTGGAAGACACTGATCACCCCTGACAATCATAATAAGGAACCAATCCATTACCCAGGTTCCATCCTGATCTACGGTCTCTCCATAAACTTCGGAGGATTGACGTATCAAAATCGTGAGAAGAAATTCATATTTTCGCTCTGATATATTTCAATATTCTCATTGAGAAGACGATTGTTATCCTGACGCATTCCCATAAGATTTCTTTCACAATTTTAAGATTAATATCCGTAAGTCGCCCCCCCCCC